>NC_056729.1:1051955986-1052023486 GCF_019279795.1 Protopterus annectens | reverse complement strand
TATTGTGATGTACTCTGCAGTGTTAATGTGTTGACAGCAGCAACAATGGCCGCAGGGGTGTGTGCCTTGTGCAGGTTCCCCTTTGTTGGTCCTCTTTTTCTTTTCAAAGAGGGATTTGAGGTTGTAACCTATTTTGTGGGTGAACATGGGTTTGTTCCCCAGGGTTTTGTTGAGGTCTGTGTTGCAGCTGAGTATGTCCCAGTTGTGGGCCAGGGAGCTTTTTATCCTATCTGCATCTGTGGAGATAGGGATAGGGAACCTGGGTACTGGTTCTTCCTCTTTTTTGTTGTGTTTAAAGTCCCCATATATAAGGATTGGCTGGTGCCTGGAGTGCCTATGTTCGAGTACCTCCTGGGCTATCTTTTTGACCAATCCCTTTGGGTAATTTTTGTCAAGAAACATCTGTTGAAGCTGTAGGCTTTTGGACAAGAATTGTTCGTCCTGGCTGACAATTCTGCTGAGCCTTACAAATTGTCCCTTGATGACATTCTTTTTCATAAAGTCTGGGTGTAGACTTTTGAAATCAAGTAGGTTGTTTCTGTGGGTGGGCT
This sequence comes from Protopterus annectens, assembly GCF_019279795.1. Classification (NCBI taxonomy): domain Eukaryota; kingdom Metazoa; phylum Chordata; order Ceratodontiformes; family Protopteridae; genus Protopterus; species Protopterus annectens. The sequence goes on along the minus strand of NC_056729.1, from coordinate 1,052,022,935 downwards.
TTCTGTGGATGTTTGAGGAGAAGGAGCTGGTTTCCTTGTTGAACGTCAGTTCAATATCGAGGAAGGTGGCAGCTGCTTCTTTGCTTCCTATGGTGAATTGCAGAAAGGGGATGCTGTTGGTTAGTTCTTGTAGAAAGGTGTCTAACTCATTAGTAGTGCCACTCCACAAGAGGAACAGGTCGTCAATGTATCTCTTGTACAGGCTGACCTTATCGTACCCTTTGAGGTGTATCAGGGTATCTTCTTCCCAGGCACAAAGGACTAGGTTGGCATATGCTGGGGCCATCTTGGCTCCCATGGCTACTCCCTTTAGTTGTTTGTAGATGGTATCTCCAAACTGGAAGTAGTTGTTGTCCAACACTAGTTTGAGAAGCTTGCATAGCGTGTTTGCTCTTTCTGGGGCCTGATGTCTATGTTCCACTAAGTATTTCTTGACCATTTGTATCCCCTGGGTGTGGGGGATGCTGGGGTACAGGGCTATTATATCCAACGTGATGAGTTGATATGTAATATTCCCTGTGTTGTTGCTCTGGATTCTGTGGATTTCTTTTAGGAATTCCCACGAATCTTTGAGGTAAAATCTTGAGCTTTGTACTAGAGGGTTGAAATAAAAATCTAGTAGTTCTGAGATATATTCAGTTTTGGTGCGTTTAGAGGACACTATGTGTCTCATGGGGGGATTTGTTTCGTTTTTGTGGATTTTGGGAATTCCAAACAGTTTTCCCACTCTGGGGGAGTCGACTGCCATGAAGTCAAGTTCTTCCTCTGATATTTTTTCTTTGTAAGCTAAATGAATCAGGGTGGCTTCAATGGTTCGAAACTTTTGTAGAACCTCAGCTTTGGTTACTACTTGGTAGTTCTGCTCATCATTCAGAACTTCCAGCATTTTGTAATTGTACTGGTTTTCAGTCATTACTACTATTCCAGCTCCTTTGTCTGCCTTGAGTATTACGAGGTCTTGACTCTGGCAGAGTTGGTGAAGGGCTGTTTTTTCTTTCTGGCTGAGGTTCTCTTTGGTAGGAAGCTGTGGCTTCTGTAGGAATGCTCTGATTTCGCTTTCGCACACCTTGGCAAAAACGCTGATGTGTGTGTTGAGAGGGGGATTAATAATGCTTTTTCTTTTTAGTACTGTTTGATTGCTGGAGCTCTCTTGGCTAGTCTGAGAGAGCCCACTGTCTGCTGGAGAGGGCGGGCTGGCTGTCTCCTCCAAACTGCCTGGGTGTGACTGGGGGTGTCCTGCAGGGGTCTGGTGGCTTGTGTGGATTTTGGGTTCTGTCCTCTTGATGTTCAGAGTCTTGAACCATCCAGTGGGGGATGTGGCTACCGCTGAGTGTGCGGTGGGCACCTGTGTGACTCCTTGGTTGGGGTCATCTGGGTGTGGTGCGCCCTCATTGGTGGTCTGGAGTGGCCCTCTTGGGGTGTTTGAGGCAGAGTGGGTAGTAGGTATTGGCCTGCCCTTTGCGTTCAGTTCATCCTGACAGTAAAACATTTTGCTGGTACCTTCCAGTGCACTACTGACTTTGGTAACTTTAGGCATGATTAGTACTTCCTTACTAACATCACTTTTGTTGCTCATGCTTTTATCTACACTTGTGAACTTATTAACAAGGCTAGTACATCTATTGCTGATTCTTTCTTTTACCGTAACTGTTACTTGTTCCTTAGTGGAACTCATGCACTTATTTACAACATCATCAGTGTACACTTTATGCTTTTCGTTCACTTTGGCCGCACAGTGGCCTGGGGCGTCATCATAATCACATATATACATACATATATATATATATATATATATATATATATATATATATATATATATATATATATATATATATATATGTGTGTGTGTGTGTATATATATATATATATATATATATATATATATATATATATGTATATATATAATGTGACTGTGGTGGTGGTGCTGTGGTAGCGTTGTCGCCTCACAATAGAGATGTTGTTCTGTTCGATTCTCAGCTAGAGCGTCTTCTGTGTAGAGACATGTGTAAATGGGCATATCTTCATTGAAGGTTGTGCGTCAGGTCTGGCAACTCAGCATGTAAAAATCTACTGCCAATTATTAGCGGACTGGAGTTCTGCTGTGGCGACCCCTAACCAGGAAAAGCCGAAAGACACAACAACATATGTATATATAATGTATATATATATATATATATATATATATATATATATATAGATATATAGATATAGATGTTTTGGTAACCCTTTGCTACTTGACATTACTGGCCTAGTCCCTAGTGCTCCACATTCACTAAGAGCCCATACCTCTAAACTTTCCAGATATTCACAGAATGTTCAGATTGTTATCTCATAGTTTGGTATTTTCCTCATAATATTTGTGGTTTTCTAGCAAATCATCGAGGAATGAAGTCACTAAATAATGACATACATTTGAGTTTGAGACTTTATATAGCCTTCAGAAAATGCATGCTAATGAAAAAATGTTATCCTAGCTAATCTCTAAGTTTATATGAGTAATATTTAAAATCTGTCCCTGATTTTGGACCTTTGTCCCCCATTAAATTTGTATTTGTCGACATTTCTTGCTCTCAGAAGTTGAGAGGTATGGCCTTGTTTACTAGGTTTTCCTACCCCCCCCCCCCCCCCCCGGGCATGCTATGGTATTGCAGAGGCCAGTTGTAAATGTTAAGGGCATTATGTGGGCTTGGCCATCTCTGCTTCTGCCCTGGAGGGTGTTTATTTGCCCTATCCACTTCCCATGCTCGTCCCTTTTACATTTGATTGCAACTCCCTTCTTTGAACCACTCTTCCACTAAGTGACAAATGCCCTCTGATGTGGGATGGGCATGCTCATTCCTCTCTACCACTCTGTCAGTTGCCTAAGCTGCTAATCTAACCCAGGTTAACTAGGCCGTAGTCAGGGCTTTAGTCCTTTATGCCATTGGAGTGGCAAAATGAGACTAATATTATCAATGGCACAGATTTTCCTATTTTGCAAAGAAAAAATGGAAAATCTGTGCCAAGTGTTTTAAGTTTGCATGCATACAGACAACACACTGGAAATTATAATGGGATCACACTCACAGAAATAACAAGAAGTTACTTGTGGAAATTATGGGTATAGTGCATAGATGTCATCTCACCAAAATAGACTTGCATGTTAAGAGAACTGCAAATTATGCCCCGAACTCTAAATGGGGAACCACATATCTTTATTTCCAACTAACCATAAATAAGTTGGCAACCAGAGTGGCTGTTGCTTCTCCTGTAATATATTTGAATGCATGCTTCTTGAAAATAAACTAATTGCTTTTCAAAAATCATTAGTGACAAGCATCTTGCAATGTTCAAGGGATCTTAAGACACCTGGTTATTTTCTACAAAAGACTCAGAAACATGTAGCACACCATCCTTTTGCAGAATAACAATGCACATAGATGTTAGGATAACAAACTCACCCAATCAAAATCCACAGACTTCTTCTTTCACATAAAATCAAATTAATTTTTGGCATAAGAAGACAAAAGCTTTAAGAAATGCTGTAGATTACTTTTACCCCGTGATTCATGAAGCTCGACACAAGGACGGTGTTAGCCTTGCACCAACCATGTGGTGTAGAGATGGCACAGCAGCACTACATGCATATTAATGAAGGTGTGCTGCTGCAACATCTACGTGCATAGGAAATGTGCGCGAGTGCAGGGGGCATGTCTAAGTGCTGCACAGAGGCGTGAACATGTTGGCTGCAGACGTGCAACCTAAAATGCTGACTAGTACAGTCTGCCTCTACTAATAATCGCTCCTGTTAGTGTCCGTGGATACTGAAATGTATGCAAAGCATACAATACAGTTTCACGAACATCAAAATAAAAAGTAAACACAAAGGCACGTAGATGAATATTGAGACCCCGCCCCTCAAACAAATAACATTTAAAACCCTGTGCCATATTCCACTGTAGTGTTGATTGTTATACCAAGTGGAAGTGAAATGCATTGTGTTAGCGTGCTGCTGCCCTTTGCTAAGCCTAGCCCAATGGTTAGGGTTACCACCTGTCACACTTTGTGAGGGACAGTCCCTCCCTGAGAAGTTGTGTCCTTACCAAAAATATTAAAAATGTTAAACGTCCTGCGATTGAAGGACATAATTATGTCCCATATTTTATGTAATAGTTCCATAAAATAGTTATTTCTGTATGAAAAATACCTAAATGTTCAAGAAACAGAATAAGCAACTAAACTGCTACAACAATAAGCTCTCATTTAGCTATAAAACTAAAGTACTATCGTTTTTACTGACTGTGGGTTTGTGTCGGCCTGTGAAATTTGATGTGTGTCCCGAAAATGTCCCACTTTGGTCATTTGAAAAGGTGGCAACTCTACCAATGGTCAGAGCATTCTCTCAATATCTGCCCATTCGCGGTGCAAGTCATCTTTGTCTGGATGGCCCAAAGATGAACTGATATTACCCTTGTCTACCTACCATGTCATGAAAGATAAGTATTTGCGTGTACCTATGTGCGTGAAGTACAGCATGTGGAAGATCAAAAATGCTAGGGTCGTCCTCACAACCATATTGGTACTAGAGATATGTAGTGTACACAATGTGTTCTGTTGTCTGTGCCATGGGCCATCAACCACAAAAGGGATCGATGGTGTGTGTGGAATATGGGGGTGGGGGGTGATGGGTAATGTAATAATTTGCCAAGGGGAGACTGGGTCAGATGCACAATAGGTGAACTGGAGGTGTACGAGGGAGCAGTCGGTGAATCAGAAAGGAAACTAAAGAACAAACATTCACATCCGTAATACAACCTGACAAGCCATACTGCAGAATACAATCCCACAAACATATGAACATTAAAATGTGCGATACACATGTACAGAAATATTACTGGCTCACACCCACATAATGATCTGGCCTGAACTGAGCCATCCAACCCCAACACACCTGGATACATAATTGAATACCCATCATCCCCTCCACAGCACATCACCCCCCCCCTTCCTGAATGTCCACCAAAACCACCCATACTCCGGCTGCTAGCTTGGCGCAGCCATATCTGCACATAGTGACCCCTACTCATATCTAGTAGGCAGTCTCACCCCAGGCAGTCTCAGGATTGCAAACTATGTATCCCTTGCATGTATAACCCTCCCTCATTTTCGTAAAGCCAAAGGAATGAAAGTCATTGGTCCCCAAAAATTTTGGCTATCCCTCATGGGATTAGTATCTGTTCTAAAGATTAGACTTGGTGGCACGAATCGATTTGGACACAAGTTGTATAAGCAGTAGTTATCCACAACCCTGCTCAGCCTCCAGCTGGTCCTGCAGAACCTACGACCTGGGATTAAACACCTGACCGTGATGCACGTCTCCCCACATGCATTATCGGGAATATATGCCTTTCACATGATCACATGAAGCATCCCCATAGCTATCTTCCAAATAGTACATGTCCACAAATTGTATACCCCGTCCAGGCTCCTCATCATAATGATGCACACAAGCCCTGTATACAAATGGTACAGGTACCTCCTGTATGTGGTCATTCATATACATGGCCATGTATAACTCCAGATATGTAGTCATATATCTATAAACGTACATAGTTATATTCACACAGCTACACATCACACATACATGCATATAAGTAGTTGTCAAGTATGTGTCCAATTCATAAATATGTATACTTGCAAATGTATACATGTGCGTCTCAGAAACATATGAATAGTAACATGTACTATACATATGTACACCACCCGACTGTTACATTTGTTGCCAGTACTGTAGAATGGCTGTAGTAAAGTCATATATCCTAATGACCATCCATAGAGAATGTATCATGGATGGTTTAGTGGTAAAACCAATGACTATGGTGTTCCTGTTCCCGGGTCCAAGCCATGCAAGGGCTAATTTTTTATGATGGCCACAATAATGGCAGTTGGATATAGGGTGATTAAGGCACTTTAAAGCAGACATAAGCGGGTATTCAAGCGTGTATACATGACGGTAAGTGGCGGTCATTCAGCAGTATGGGAAATGTAAATATGCATGCAGGTGTATATGTATGTGTATGTACAGACAGGTATAGATATATATATATGTATATATATATATATATATATATATATATATATATATATATATATATATATATGTGTGTGTGTGTGTGTGTATATATATATATATATATATATATATATATATATATATATATATAAAATATATATGAAGAATGAACATGGTCACAATATAGTAGTCATAATGAATGTGAAGGGAAACAGCAGAGAACCCTCCGTAATATTTAGTGCTGTCATATCAAGTTGCCCAGAGGTGAGCAAACCTCCTACATCTCCAACCACAGGTAGGATGCTAAAAGTGGAACTACCTATGTCCCCATGCTAAGTCTGACTTTCAAACAGGTACAGGGCAGTCCCAGTCAACAGTCAGACAAGCAGAAGACTAATTGAACACCCTGACCATTATATGAACGTATGTCCCAGGACTATAAGTTTGGGACATCTGAATATACTTGGAGTGAGCCAACATACGGGACATGTCTAGAGCAGTAGGTAATGGTGAATGTATAGTAGTGCGGTTTTCCCAACAGGAAAATGGATGCCTGCTGTGTTAGTGAAGTGTTGAGGTGTGTGTTCGGCTAACTATGAACCATGGGTTTACATATAAATGAAGTAGAACACCAATAGTGTAGTGATTAGAGCATCCGACTATTGAGCAGAAGTTGCCAGTTCAACTGCAGCACACACCATTTATGACGTGTAATCCATATATGAGCATATCTTGCTAATTTTATGTTGTATAATGATATAATACCATTGAAATGTGAACTGGGGTGACGTATGACAGTAAGAATGCAGAAGGTTTTTGCGTGATGTGAATCGGCGGTTAAATGGAAAACTGCAGTTGAAAAGTGTTGTACTCACCTTTTGTCCAACAGCCCTTGTTCTGCCCAGCAACACAATAAACCACATCGGCCAGGCCCGACGCCAGGACCCTACACATCACAATCAATGTGATTTACCACTAAGCCATGGCAGTTATACCTAACTTTGATGTTATCACAAACATAGCAGACAGCACAGTCAATCAACAGTATGATCAAAGTAATTAAATCATATAGATGTGTATGCATGCTTACGTACTCATATATCTATATATATATATATATATATATATATATATATATATATATATATATATATATATATATATATATATATATATATATATATATATATACACATATATATAGGGTTACCACCTGTCCCACTTTGCAAGGGGCAGTCCCTCTTTGGGCAGTTGTGTCCTGTAAAAATATTGCAAAATGGCAGATGTCCTGAGATTTAATGACAAAATTATTTCCTATATTTATGTAATAGTTGCATAAAACAGTTATTCTGTATCTGAAACACCTAAATGTTATAAGAAACAGAATAAGCAACTAAAATGCTACAAGAATAAGCTGTCATTTAGGCAAAAAGTGAGGTTTTGTCCTTTGTACTGGCTGTGGGTATGTTTTGCCCTGCAAAATCTGACATCTCTACATAAAGGTCCCATAGGGTTGCCACCTTTTCAAATGCTGAAAGTGGGACATGTTCTGTAGAAATGTCAGATTTTCCAGGACAAAACATACCTACAGCCATGCATAGTACAGAACTTTACTTTTTTGCACAAATAAAAACTTATTCTAGTAGCATTTGAATTGCTTATGCTACTTCACTTAACATATAGAAGTTTCATATATAAAATAACTGTTTTATGCAACTATTAAAGAAAACTTAGAAAATATTTTTGTTCTGAAATCTCAGGACATTTGCTATCTTTTTATTTTTTTCGCAGGACACAACTGCCTAAAGAGGGACTGTCCCTCACAAAGTGAGAAATGTGGTAGCCCTAAAGTCCCACCCTGGGCAATTGAAAAGGTGGCAACCCTATAATAGGTATGCGGTAGCATGACTCATCCAATGGATGTGGGTCCCAAAACCCAATTACTTGTCTGTATTGAAGAGTCCCGTTTCCCATGTATCAGCCAGACGGGAGAAGATTGTAAGAGGAACACACAAATAATATGATTAAATCACTGGACAGGCCTCCGATTCCGTACAGTCGAACGGCATGCCGTCGCCTAATGGGCAGCCATTCCCGATACTGTAGGTATGTAATCTGATGTAATAGGCATCACAAGGTAATATTGTGGTCTTCGCTCCCTCCCAGGGGTGTGAGTGTCAGATGCAAGTACCAATGTCAGTGCATTTGCAAGTACGGGAGTGAGCGGGTGTAAGCCTGTTTGGCTACCAGTATGCGAGTATTGCACTGGTAAACAATGTAGAGGCTAACAGAGTGTAAGAAGCTGTAACCAGAGGTTAGCATTGCTTAACACCATGCAAACCCATGCACACCTGCTCACAACTGCTTTAATGTGCCTTACTCCCTCTGTATCCAATGGCCTTGTTCTGCCCTGCAACCAAACAAACGTCCTCTGCAAGGCTCGGAACCAGGACCCTGCACATACAGCTAATGTGATTTACCAATACGCTATGGCAGATATACAGGCAACGGACAGTACCACAAACATATCCTACAGCGCAGTCATTCAACAGTACAGGAATGTATCCCATCATGTAGATGTATATGTGAGTGTTTATGTCCAGCATATATGTACATACATATATAGAGATATATCAGGAACATACCATATGGCAACAAAGCATTACAAATGAATGAAACGGGAAACACCAGTGATGCCTGTATTATGTAGTGGTGTTGTTCTATGTAATCTCAAGACTCCCTCAGACAGACATGTGTCATTCATACACGTAAACAGTTGTGCATTGGCTGTATACATCACTCTGTGCATGTAATGTACATTAACACAACAGTACCTGTCCAATCATTATGTGTGAACAGTACTCTTGCAAGGTGCTGTGTGCAACATCATCATCATGATAAAGGTAAATGGGGTAACCATAGAGGGACTGGTAGTGTTGTGTGTACAATGGGGTTGTCCTCATCACGTGTACCTGGACCATTTAGGAGTGATGTGCATACCAGGATCGTGTGCCTGAGGGACAGGGGTGAGGATAACAGGAGTATGTTGTGATGCATATTACAAGGGTTACATGTGTCCAGTGGGCACGTGTGTGAAATGGACAGCAATGTATAGGGCAAATGTCCTAGGAGCCGATTGGCCTTATGTTTCCGTAGGGTGAGAGTGGGATGTGGGGGAAGGAGAGTAGTTATGCCCATGGAGGATAGGTAGAGTAGGATCACAGACAAGACAACATACAGGGTTGGTATATGACACATGTGGGGGGATACACCTCGGACGGGGATGGGTGATCAGCATTCACAAGCCCATGGGAACAGTGGGACAGAGGTCCCCAGCCATGGGCAGCCACCACTCTACCTAAACAGCTGCAAAGGAGGCAATGCTGCAGGCTGTCCAGCAGGGGCAGAATCACCCTGTAAATGTGACACTCCACTCTCGAGCTTGCGTATCTGGTGTCGGAACCCCTTAATGAGCCCCCAACACAACACGTCCGGGACTGCATGACAGCAGACATGTACCTGTCTGGTCCTGCTCCCAGGAGGAGACATGCCCCATCCTCAGTGGTGGTACCACCAGAAGGTGGTGCAGAGCCAACAGAGGTTGATGTCCAAGGCTGGGCACCAGATGTGCCAGTGGCCAGTGCCATGGTCAGCTGAAGTGCAACAGGAGGTTCTGCCGGGACCTTCCAACCCATTCAGCCTATGGTGTTGTGGTTTAAACCTACATATGGCTTAGTGATAGATAACAGCATACAGGATTACCTGCAACAGTTTGCATAGATATCACCAGCAACCCAACACAACAGATGGCATACATTTGCAGAGGGAGCACAACACATGCATATATACTGCATGCCATTGTACAATGTGTATTAGACGTGTGACCGCAGCTATGAACAGTTGCCCATTATTGGCTTGTCACTAGGAACACCAGACAGTGTCTGTCATACCACTGTTTCATGTGACATATGTCCAGACAGGGAAGCAATGGCAGTAACACATCTCTATCATCATGTGCTGTCTGCAATCCTCACACTATTCTCCTGCTGTGCACAGATGTGTGTTCAATGTGTAACACAGGAAACAAATGGTTCCACACACTGACCAGTTCACAGATGGCCCTACAGATGGGGGTCCCTCATGAACAAAGTGCTGTCATGTCTGTATTCAAACATGCAGAATAGCCATTACCACATACAACATGTTAAACAGGCAGTAGTCTCAATGCAGCATAGCTACACTTACATGCTGTAGTCATGTGTGGCACATCACCCTCCTGTCTTCAGGCTATTTCCCACTGTATATGATGCTTGAGATACATCCATTTATCATCTGTGATGCCGTTTCAGAGCACCACATCCAGGTACAACTCACAGCGACTGTCATGGCCAAATACCAACATGTTTTTCCTAGATAGTGTACTGTGTTTATCATGCGAATGGCTATGGGAACACCATCACAGCTATTCCACATGCAATCAGCTAGAGGAGGACTGCAAAAGGTGCAGAGGCCATCACCTGATCATGTCCATTGCTTACAATACACATGCTGCTGCTGAGCAGGTGTACACCTTCACATCCACCAGAGAGTGTGTGGGTGGGACAGGCAAAGTACACCAGAAAAGGGCTTGGAGATTTAACCCTAAGCATCGTCTGCCGCACGCTTAACAGTACAGGGGTCAAACCCCTAACTGACTAGTCATTACTATTACATGTGCATGATGTTACTACATGTGCCACAAAGGCAGCATGTTGCTGTGCTGTAAGAACATATATGTGTGTAGGTGAATGACATCTGCAACAGAGATATAGTAGACATACATTAGGTGTGGCACACATGGCTATCCACGTGAACGGATGCCATTGTCACCACAACCACACTCTCTAATGGACTCACACTGACACTCTTTGCCAGGGCCACAAATACACAACCTAACTACTTAGTTTGCCACACTGCAGTAATGCACAGGACTACATGCACCTCAGGGGATATCTGGAGGTTCTATGGGCTAGGGCATGTGAAAGTGTTTGACATCTGTTGGTATGCCAACGAGGGTTATACTGGGAGTGACTGTGGTTGGGAGCATCATAACCCACATGCAGACCAAGGTGTCAGTACTGACATGCATGTATGCATTGCTTCATGGGTGTGTAGTGGTTGGCTGTGAAAGATGGCTGTACAAGGCTGGGTGAGGGGTAATCCTTGGCATTGCATCACCTGACAATGGTGTGCACTGTGGTACAGGGGTGTAGTGTCTGCAATGTCCCACACAGATGGGTACTACATAATCTGCCCTGACATCCTGGTAACCAATGTGTATGGCCATAGCTTTGCAATGCATGCCATGTCTGTTTGATAGTCCTTCATATGGACATTGCCTGGGATGTGCATTTCCCACAATACTGTACAGTGACATGTACAGGTGTACCAGGTTTTGGCAGGCACATGTTGTGTACACAGACTGTTATCCCCGATATGCCAATACTGGCTTGGTGTGGCGAAACCTGCTTATAGTGAGCAGGTCGACACTGCACCTGCATTGATAGTATGATACAGGTATTCCCTGGTATCAGTGGTATTGGTCCATACAGGGCACATGTGTACAGCATTGTATGGCTTCTGTGGATCACATTTGATGGCACCACATATGTTGCAGGCATCCAGTGGGCAACATAGGGAAGGGACAATGTCCGCAAATATGTGCCTATTGTACCACTGCACAGGGTGCCATGTCCTCTGCAGCCCACTGCATTCACACCATGCCTACTATCTGTCATCAATGTGCATGGTACTAGCAACATAGCGGGATATCCTAGGCAAGTGTGTTTGTGCATGGCACATGGGTGCAGGACATATACCAGGTACTAGTAGGGTTGCATACTTTGTTTGCCAGGCCTTTTCCAGATGTAGGGGTATGGCTTGCCAACACAGTCCCATGGCTGACTGACAGCTGTATTCCTTGTGAGGTGGCCAAGGTGTCATAAGACGTACACCATATAGGAAAACTACAAAATCCACTCCCCAACATGTCCAGTGGTTAGACACTCACAGCCACCTCTACACAGGCTCTGACAGACAAACACACACTTGTCATGTCCTGTATACGAACCCCTACCTACCATATCACACTGCAGCAATACGCTTTTAGGGCACCCACTACAGCGAATACTGGGTTACAGCATGTCTACAGGTGTATACCTAGGTGGGTGACAACAGCAGGATTGACAAAAGTGGTCATGTGATTTGCACAGAGAGTGCATACTCTACAAAGTACTGTACTTGTCTCATGCAGGCAGGCAGACACACACACACACACACACACACACACACACACACACACACACACACACACACACACACACAAAGTTGGCAAGTCTGGGATTAGAACACCGACCTAAATAATTTATCACACTACAGCATTACACAGTTACAGAATGCACTACCGAGATTACTGGGTTACAGTATTCCGAGAGGTGTATTTCTAGGTGGGTGACATCATCAGCCTTGCCAAACGTGTGTATAGGAATGGTATGCAGTGTGAGCAGTCAAAAAGCATTATTCAGTCCTCAGGCAGATGGGGACAAACACTTGGCAAGTCTGGGATTAGAACACTGACCTAACTACTTTATCACACTAATTACACAGTTACAGAACATGCTACTGAGATTACTGGGTCACAGTACTCCCAGAGGTGTATTTCTAGGTGGGTGACATAATCAGCCTTGCCAAAGGTGGGTATAGGAATTGTATGGAGTGTGAGCAGTCTAAAAGCATTATTCAGTTCTCAGGCAGACAGGGACAAACACACACACTTGGCAAGTCTGGGATTAGAACACCCACCTAACTACTTTATCACACCACAGCATTACGCAGTTACAGAACATGCTACCGACATTACTAGGTCACAGCACCCCCAGAGGTGTATTTCTAGGTGGGTGACATCATCAGCCTTGCCAAAGGCGGGTATACGAATTGCATGGAGTGTGAGCAGTCTAAAAGCATTATTCAGTCCACAGGCAGACAGGGACAAACACACACACTTGGAAGGTCTGGGATTAGAACATTGATCTAACTACTTTATCACACTACAGAATTATGCAGTTACAGAACGCGCTACCAAGATTATTGTATCACAGTATTCCTAGAGGTGTATTTCTAGGTGGGTGACAGCATCAGCCTTGCCAAAAGTGGGTACAGGAATTGTATGGAGTGTGAGAAGCCTAAAAGCATCATTCAGTCCTCAGGCAGATGGAGACAAGCACACACACACTTGGCAAGTGTGGGATGAGAACACTGACCTAACTACTTTATCACACTACAGCATTACACAGTTACAGAATGTGCTATTGAGATTACTGGGTCACAGCACTTCCAGAGGTGTATTTCTAGGTGGGTGACATCATCAGCCTTTCCAAAGGTGGGTATAGGAATTGTATGCAGTGTGAGCAGTCTAAAAGCATTATTCTGTCCTCAGGCAGACGGAGATAAACACACACACAAATGGTGAGAACAGAACACCTGCCTTTCTACAGATCACTATTACAATACAACATAGTTACGAGTAGCGCCACACAGACTATACATTGTCATTATGACCTTCTAGGAATGTGGACATCAACAGGGATACTGACAGTTAAGATGTGGCCATGCTATTACAGTTAGACATAAAGAACACATTGTAATGGACTCTGGTGTTAGTAGTTGTCATTGTTAGCTGGAATGCTGCACTGCATATATCTGACACCAGTCTTATACACAACATCTGCTGCTGTCTGTCACCTTAGATGTATCATTCTATACCAATCATAATACTACCACTTGCAGTGATGTCTTGCTAGGAGTGGCAATGGCTTGACCAATACAATGAGCCACTGTCCTGCTGTAATTATGAGGTTGTCCAGTGTTTGTCAATCTGGTATGACATGACTGAAAGTAGACAGGCCTTTATCACATATCACATGCATCCATGATTCAAAGGAGTGGGGATAATACATAAGTCACATTTGCCCATATAGTGCCATTCCAAAGCAAATCTTCTAAACATAGGATAACACCCTGACACCTAGAGGACACCTGCATTGTATGCTTATGCTAACCAGTGCTAGATGTGTAGCATCCATAATCTCAGCTGCTCACTGTAGATCCAACAATGGGGAGTACTGACATCTGTGCAGTGAGGAACACCTGGCTGAAGGCTCTGTAGTGCACAATAGCACTACCACCATATACCCCAGAACCAGACATGTGGGCCATAACACAGGTATGGACCGCTCCAGGTGGTGGTGTCCCCACATACATAAAGGCCACTCACATGTACTGACCGGTACTCCCACAAAAGGCATCACAGATAAGTCAGGTCCAGGAAACAGTGTTAAATGCTGCATTCTAGGATGTAACCCTCAGACACCACCATGCCCTCAGAACACCGAGATATATCCATACATGTGGTAGGACATATAATAGTACACCACCATGTGACTCTTGACCAGTGGACTGTACCAAGCTCTACATCAACTGTGCAGCATACCCATGTACTGGCACAGGTGCATCATGTGTTATGCAATGCAATGATACCACTGTCTGTAACCAGGTCAGCTGTACACATACCAGGGACCCTATGTTATTTACAGCATTAGCTGATGACTGTTGCTGTACACCAGTAAACACCCTCATGTTTGGATATGACATACATGTACCTGCTCTGGATATGTACATGCCACACACATACAACATATATGTAAATAGCATAGCTGTTGTTGCCCTTTGTCCGCTATAGCCATTACACACATGCACATGGAATGTAGGTCCATGGATGCTGAATGCTAACATTACATAAGGTGTGATATCAATGCTGACAGAGGTAACATTCCCTTTGTACTAGTCACCCATTACACCCATCATATCATATAACAGTCCATGTGTCATGTATGTCATTACACATGTTCACCAATTGCAATGCCTACAAACATGCCCAAATGACAGGACTGTAGGACCTACACACATGTACATGTATTGGTGTGCATTCAGATACCATGCATGTGCAGTTGCTGATGTATGCAGGTGACATGTGTCTTAGTACATCATGCAGTTGCAATGCAGCCTCAACATTGCCATCTGTATATGGTGATATGCTGAAAGTATGATATTCTGAAAGTATGGAAAGATGTACTTCAGGTATGGACAGATGTCTGGACATAACTAAGTGGTGGGGCATCTTTGCAGAAGGATGTCTGCTGAGGTCAGCTCACAGGTGTTTCACAAGTGGTCCTACAATAACCTGTGTAACCGGTAAGCAATGGTTTAGTTAATTGAAGGGCAACACACACAACGTAGACAGCAGTCAGGGTGACACCGAAGGTAAATCACTTGGCACCTGTAACAGTTAAGACCTCCCGTGTGCATAAATCTGCACAGTTGCCAAATGAAGCATCAGTACACTTTGTAATGCGTGCAATACTGTTGTAAGTCTGTCATACACATCATGAGATAGGCAGGTGCTTGATTCACAGTACTGGCATGTGTGGTTGCGTGTGTGTCCATATATGTCACATATGGTGGGGAATGCATCTCAATTTTTACTCACTTTCCTATACACTGTTGTAGACATCTGTACAGACTGCAATGTAGAAAGCAGGATATAGGCAGGAGTGTGTATCTCACACATGTGAGGTATCTGTATGTGCGTGACATAGGTGTATTCAATAGTGAATGCCTCAGTGTATATGTGTGTGTGTGTGTGTGTGTGTGTGTGTGTGTGTGTGTGTGTGTGTGTGTGTGTGTGTGTGTGTGCGTGTGTGCGTGTGTGCGTGTGTGTGTGTGTAATATATGGCTGTCTGGTCCCTGGAGTGAGGATGTATGTTACCATAGTGAACTGATAAGACCCCTCCCCGCATCCAGGCGATGCAATCTACTATCCATGTTGACGTCCCCGATCTTAGGCCATACTGACTACCTGTACATGTGTATTCTCTGTTGCGCGTCATGTAGGTGCACAGTACTGTAATGATGATTTGCACATAGGCAGGGGTCCTCACCTCAACAGTAGCAACTGTGTGTGTGAGTGTGTATTACTGTGTTGGTGAATCCGTGAGTGTTTGAGTGTGTTACTGTGTCACTGAATACATGTGTATCAATACCTGAGTGTGTGGGTGCAGCTGTGTGTTCGCATCCTGGGAACATGTATTACTGCTTCCCAATGAGGCATCACACTTCCCACTGGCCTCTACCCTTGTCATCAGCTAGACCACTCTCTTACCTCACCACTCCATGTAACTGTACCTGTGATGTCACCCAGTATAGATGTCACGTCTGTAGCCACAGTAGCTTAATACACAGCTATCATGCTATTGGATCAGTAGACGTGTTTGGAACGTCAGACATTCTAACTGTGATGTGGAAGCTATAAGGTGCATGCTCGTATCTCCATAAATACCTGTGAGTAGTCCCCATTTACATATGGGACACTAACTGCAAACACTGACATCCACTGGCACATGCAATTACACCTGAAGGAGGAAAGCAGAACATCATGACCAGCATGCAGTTACTGTTGTTACACAAGACACATACTCTTAACAGTACAAAATGCATTGTACACCTGTACTACATGGTTTGTCTGCTGCATATCAACAGTACACAACAATTGTAATCTACACTTATCTTCCTAGTCTGCTCACCCTGTGCATCAGCCCATATGAGCATGTCCCGGCACCGATGGTGTGGATGACAGGGATGCAGCACAGGCATCATCTTATGCAGAGGGTGATAATGTTTGCCAGAGGCCTAGGCTGCACCATTGGATGACATCATGTGTGTGGGTTAGGGCCTTTGATCTAGTTGGGCATGTGTGGATGTTATGCATGTGTGTGTTGCGGTGCCCTACATATGTTTCCGGTGTGCGCATGTATGTATGCACATAGTTCTGGCATGTGTCTGGCCTACATAGGGGTATTATTGACAGCTGCAGACTATACAGGTCAGGTTTTACAGTTCACAGTGTCCGGCATTGCATGGGCACTACCAGGCAGAGGTGCAGACTGGGTACTGGCTGATGACACATGTCCACTGGAACTGTGTCCTTGTTGGGACCATCCAGGGTCACATGCACATGGCCTGCTGTGTCATGATGTGGGCAGCACAGCACCAGCTGCACTGCTGCAGCTACCACCACTATGGAAGTGGGCATGTGAGGTAGCTTGTTCACATAGACCTGAAACCGGTGATGTAGTAGGCCTACGTCCACGTGCACGATGCCTCACTCCTACCAGATGTTCCAACAGAGATAGCTCATGCTCGCGGATTGTCATGCCACGGTCAAGGACTCCAACCATGTCACCCAATCATATACCCAAAGCTTCAGCAATCTGCTGTTGAGCATTTACCATTGCCTGGATTTTGTTGTTTAAAGAATGGACAGTAGCCATCTGAAGCCTCTGATCTTCTCTGTTGTGCTGTTCAGCACGTGTCTGTGCCTCCATTACAGCCTGAAATATGCATCTGGTGACACCAGCTGCTATGCTCTGTCTTTGAGGGGCATGTTGGCCAGAGGTCCTCCTACAAGCAGCACTGGCCACGTGCCTGTGTAGAGCATCAGCAGTCAGTTGGCTGACAACATGGTGTGCAGGCACACCTTCCATAGCTCCCAGACGTTCCTGTTCCAAGCCACCAAATGCCAACTGTCCTTCCTCTATGGCCACTGGTGATGGGGAATGTGTAGGCATGAGAACTATGTGCGGGGATGAGGGGGATATAGGTGGAATGGCAACCAATGGCACAGATTCAGCCCCTGACAACCCTGCCTGTGCCTCAATCATGCGTTCATCATCACTGCTAGAGTCTGTGGGGACACTAACATCAGAGGGACCACATGAGGGGAATGCACCTACATCACCTGTGAGGGGCAGATAAGAACTGTACATTACAATCTATACAATAGACACAGAAACACACACAGACACACAAACACACACACACAGAGACACACACACACAGACACACACACACACACAGACACACACACACAGACACACACACACACACACACAGACACACACACAGAGACACACACAGAGACACACACACAGACAGACAGACACACACACACAGACACACACGCAGACACACACACATACAGACACACACTATGGCACCCGGCATGCATGTGATATGACAGAAGGCATGCAACATGCATGTGATATGGCAGACAGCATGCAGCACAGACAATAATATTGGTAGCTATCATACAACCCTGGGTTGCACACAACAGCATGCATGTGCCATAGCAGGAGGCATGCAAATTACACATTCATAGTAGTAGTTAGCATACATCCCTGTGTTACACCATGTAGACCAGCACAGGTTAACAGTACACCTGCCTGATGTGTGGCATATAACCTTGACAATCACATGTAGTATGACATGTGATCTACTGACATGTGCAATGACATGCATACATGTTTAACACAATGGTGTCCTGTCAAATATACAGTGGGGTAATGGTGTCCCAATGTAGTGTTGTCTGTCTACCCTACAGATATGCTGTACATTTAGCTGATGTGCATGGCGATTGCAGGGAATCATGAGTAGTCTCTATTGCTATACAGTGTGAGTTACAGACACAGTTCATAGCCATAACTGTGTTCAGATACAATACATATATATTGTGGAATGTGACCCACATCACTGAGGTGTATACACACTAAACCATGATGTGGAATGTTTGACACAAGTCACTGAAGGGTATAGGGATGACACCCCTGCACATCTGCAACCATACTGCTGCTGCCTGGCAAGTATGGCCAGAAATGGCAAACTCATTGGTACACCATGTCCCACATGACATCTGTGTAACACACACACACACACACACACACACACACACACACACACACACACACACACACACACACACACACACACACACACACACACACACACACACACACACACACGAGGAGCAAGGTTGACATTGATGTCCGACACCAGCAAGGGGAATGTACTGTATCTGTGGGCTGATGTGGATACTGTACAGGTGACTGCTGTCATGTCGTGACACACTCAAGATGTTCAACATATCTTTTGTGGTGGATTGATGTCACACCTACACAAGATGTGCACAGGCCTGTAGGATGGCTAGTGTTCCACATCTTCAATATAACCATTATACAAAGGCCATAGGTTAACCATGTGGAGCCAATGTACGGCAGGGTGTACACGCAAGCACATCACGTCTACTTTGTGTGTTCCTTCATGTCTCTGGCCATCCTCCATGGCCATGTGTGTATATGTGTTGGCCAAATGATTGTGACGGGCATCTATTTCACATGTCTGTGCTGTCCCATATGACATACACCCATAGATGCCATATGCTCCTCTGACGACAGGGTTATGCAGACAAAGGGTAGTATGTTTGGTATGTGGGATATGTTTTTCAGGAAAGTTAGGCAGTGTTGCAGCCAGCCTACTTGATGTCATGGACATGTCAGATAGCACATCACATTGTGTGACATTCATAGCAGGGCTATGATCCACACCGGTGAATCCTGTGGGCTGGCCATACTCAAGCTCAGTGTGTAGTACTGTTTGTATTCCCCACATGTGTAGTTCTGATCTGTAGTACAAGTCCCTACAGTGAACAGCACCTCCACCATTGTATGCACAGCTGTCCACACATCTGGCAATGATAGTTTGTGAGGTTTCAGGTTGGTGTTTCACATAGTTTGCAAGTATTGCATATGGGTAGCCATTGCGATGCATTGCAGGTCTGACCTGTATATTGTGACAGGACCATACATTATGTGTACATGTGGTATATGGCCACATGGCAGATAGATCTGTGCATTAAGATGCCTGTAAATAATAACAGTCACCTGCAATGGGCTGCTGTTGCAGTGGAACACCAGAGGTACCTAAATAGGAGTAACACAGCAGTATGATCATTATCCATGCCTGTATGATAGTTGCAGGGTGCAATGTGCATGTTAACACACACACCAGTACAATAGACTATAATATGGAGTATGCACATGTGTATACAGAGAGTAGCATACTATAGTATGTGGCATGTGTGTATACATGCCTTGCATATGATGTTACATTGTACAGTAACACATGTAACTATATGGAATATAGTTGTTATAGGTGCAGTAGTGACTTACCAGGCAACTTCAGGCTCGGTGGTTGATTGACACCCACCTCTGCGATATCAGCTAAGGCTTGTGGATGTTGTTCTGCAGGTGTCCACAGGTTGGCCAGTAGCTCCTCAGTACATGTGAGTGGGGGCTGGTTTGGTGGCCCACCACCTGTTGCACCTTGTTCCCTGGTGATTGCATTTGCATGCTGTTTTCCCATCTAATGAGGTCTGTAGAGTGTCTGTGCACCTGCTGGTATATGCGGTTGTGGCCAGCCCCATCATTAACCCTCCTGCGAAGTTCCTTCCATAGGGCATCCTGCTGCTGTGCATCCTGTGGCACATGGCTGAAAAAGACATCATGATTGTCATGTAGATATGGAATGAGGGTCTCTTCCTCCAAGTGGGTATAAGTTGGTAGCCTTGCAAGTGGCATACCTGGAAGACATAATGATGGAGACAGGTCACAGTAACTCACAGAGATGTACAGAGCTACAGCTGAACATACATGTGTATCACATTTATTATGATTAAATAGTTGTCTTTGAAAATCTACATGACACTGACAACACTGACATGTTTGTGTCACACACATTTGACACTCAATGTTGAGTGGATATTATCACCATATGTGTTTGTGTGTCACCTGATTACATTGCTCATACTTCATGTAGATGCTGCCTTGATGTGGGCATGTCCGTTTGCCTGTACTGGTGTTCTTACCTATCAGCACATGGCTGGATGTGTCCACATTAATGCGGTCGACCTTTATGCTGTGTATATGTTACATATAAAGACTTACTTTGCCTTAACGGACATGACCTGTGACCCTGCAGACTTGCTCATGGAAGGTTTTACATGTATGTGTTTTGCCATATACATCTACACAGCACTGTACAGCAGTTCAACATCCTGCCATGTATCACCTGTGTTGCACATGTGATACACATGGGACATTGGCTAGCCAGATGGTATTTGCAGAGATGGATATCAACTATAGCATGTACAGTCAAAGTGAACTAGTAGGCTATATGCCCTGGGCCATGTATGAATCTAGGATGAAAGGTTACCTAGCTGTAGCTGACAGGCAGGTTTCTGGGGCCAGGTGGAGCAGTGCCACATAACTGATTCACAGGGTTAATGATACATTTACCATGCAGTCATCACACCATGTTTGAGAGGGGGGCAATGTGCAGCTTTGCTGGACAGGAATGCATAGTATGGCAGGAGTATGTAAAGTGTACGGGACAAGGAGCTGTCCAGCATGTGGTAATCCTAGTATTAGGAAGGTGGATGTCCATGAAGTATGTGTTTGAGATTAGGATGTGTACGTGTAGCATGTCCAACATCACTGGGTTGGACATGGCTTTATTCAGGGTAGGCATCATGCTACATAGTGGAGATGGGGATTGGGAAGGCTGGTGTAGGCCATCTGAACATGGCCAATACCCCTTAAAGGAAATATGTGATCTGATATGGGTCACTTGAGTGTTGAGTATGGCTGGACAATGATGGATGGCACCCTGTCATGATTAGGGTTGCCACATACAGCTACCTGACAGGTGTGGTGACGTAACTATCACAGGAAAGACAACTGCTCAGCTGCATCCCTTACACACAGTGTCCATTATATTGACCGCTGCCTAGGTGTTAGTTCATGGGTACAGGGTTATTAACATAGGGGTGACAATGCAATATGTAGCTGTCAGATTGTGCCCATATGTCACACACCTCACCCACAAAGCCCCTTCTGTATGTTGTCCACAACACTCTGAGTCAGCTACTGCTCCTAGGTCATAGTCATTCACATAATTCAATAGGCAGATGCCTTCTGTTAGTCTGTGTGGTATAGATTACAATGAGGGGGAGTACAGTAAATTAACCCTGTCTTACTGTAGCTGGCACTGGTGTGATGTGCATGTATTATTCAGCCACCTTCTGCAGTGCTGGTTCTGCCAGCAGTCCCATTGCAAAACACTCCTGTGACATAAGAATGTACATCTAGTATACTGAGTGCAGGTGGAATACAGTGTGGGTGATGGTGTCCTATGACCTGGCAAGGTTAGGATATGCAGTGTGAAATCAACCTTACTGTCATCTACATCTGCACTGCTGACATCAAATAAGTTGATCAAGGTTCATGACCTTTCAGATCAGACTCAGCAGGGTAGTAGTGCAGTACTTCCCGTTATCAGTGGTGTCTCCCCCTTTGTGACTTGTGATACCTGTTGGTGTGCACCATTCAGTGTGTACACAGCCTGACATGAAGCTATGTTTTACATGATGTGTATGTGGAGAGCAACTTGTTTTGCTATATGTGCATGATACAACCTGGGATGTGGACAGGTCCCATGCAGCCTGAGTGCAGCTTGCACCTGCATAGTTGTGGTTACAGGGGCTCTGTAGTGTACATGGATATATGATTGTGTACCTGTTGGGGGGCAGTGTGGTTAAGTTATCCAATACCCTATCTGGATTTCTTATTCATGCTCAGTACTTGTTCAGACCTTGTAATCACTACATAAGCTACTAATTACTATAGCACTCAATCTTCCGCATTACCTAGAGGTAAACAGTTTTTGTACATACTTTTCTCACTTGCTTAGAGTAAAATAGCTCTTGTACTCACTTTCCTCACTTCTCTAAGGGAAAATAGTTTTATATTCAGGCATGTCCAAGGGTCAGCTCCCAGTGTTCTCTCCTGTCTATCTGATGAAACTGGACATCTTGAGGCAATGTAGAAATTGCATCATGTACACAGACAACCCTCTCCGCCTACCACCCAACACTACAACCTGTGAGAGATGCACTTATCTAGCCAAACTGGAGGTAAAGCTCTGAACCTGACAGTCATGGGGAGAAGGTAAACATTTGCACCACACCACACTCATCACATAGCCTCACTAAATCTACACCACCATAATCCACATATAGTAACACAAAAACATTCGCGGAGGCACTCAATAATAATTTGTCTAAGCAACAGAGACCTCCAAAGCGGAAATGCAAGCAGCCTCCATCCCCCCAACACAACCCCAATGGCACATAGCCCACAGACTCAGTGTGTCTCTCAACCACAGCCAATAAGGCAAATCAATGTACCCAACACACTAGTCATAGGTGACTCTATAGTCAGGCACACTGATGTCCCACTCACCAGGCTAAACAAGGAGAAGGTTACTGTCAGCTGCCTGTCAGGTACCAGGATACACCACATAACCCACGCACTCAGGTCACTCCACAACAAGTGCAACTATGACTCTGCCATTGTCCATGTTGGTGTGAATGACCTGAGACATACCTCCCAGGACTACATGAAAAGAGACATGGAAGAGCTCTCTGATCTTTAAGCCAAGGCAGGTATGACCCTAGCCCTCAGTAGCATTCTGCCATTGCCCAGAATAATACCGCAGTATGAGGACAAAAT
This sequence comes from Protopterus annectens, assembly GCF_019279795.1. Lineage (NCBI taxonomy): Eukaryota > Metazoa > Chordata > Ceratodontiformes > Protopteridae > Protopterus > Protopterus annectens. The sequence continues at coordinate 1,051,999,328 of NC_056729.1, read as the reverse complement.
GATTGACTTCAACAACTGGCTAAGCTTCTGGTGTCATTCTAAGGGGATCCACTATCTGTCTGCTTGGGATGACATGGTCGACCGACCACGATGCTTTGCCACAGATGGCCTGCACCTATCACCCCTGGGATTCTGGATACTGGCTAAGGCTCTTGCTGCACCTATAGTGCCTTCTTTAGGCAAGGTTCAAATAGCATATTCACCACCATAACAGGAACAGGCAAGCACAAACTGAGGGTAATGCTACTCAATGCTGGAAGTCTAAATCTCAAAATGCACTCACTCGAGGCACTCCTTGTAATGGAGAACATTGATATCTGTGCAGTGACTGAGACCTGGTTCAAGGCTCCAGAGAGCACCCCTGCACTACCAGGCTATAACTCATAGCACACTTTACGGCCATGTAACTAGGACCAAAACACCCAAGGGGGGAGGGTGTGTCCATATTCATTAAGGATATCCACTCCTCCAGGCTAGGTGCTTAGCACAATGCATCCAAAGTTATCCAAGTGCAACTACCTCTGGGCTAAACTGCAATCCAAATTGTAGCTTGCTACAGATCCCCCACCATGCCCCAAGATTCCCACTCCTCTTTTCTTGATGTACTGGAAAGTATTAGGGTTCAACCAAACACCCTACTAATGGACAACTTCACCTACCCCACCATTAACTGGGAAAACTACTTGTGTACCAACTCATTAGCTCAATGCTTTCTGGAATTCATAAACTCCAATGCCCTGGATCAACTTATCCACACACCCACCAGGGGCAACAATATCCTAGACCTAGGCATTACCAACATGAGTGACCGGTGTTCCACACGTGAAGTCAACTCCTCATTGGTCTGATCCGACCATAAGCTAAACACCCTTGATATCCACATCCCACCCCCCTCCCCCCATTAAGGAAACCACAGTATAATATTTCTACAAAGCCAATTTCATGCTTCTTAAGACAGAAGTGGTGAACGTCATGACACCCATGCAGATGGACAATACAGTTACAACTGCTGAATCCTACACAAATGCACTGTATAAGCACTTACACGAGTGCATGGATTGTGCTATCCCAAACAGAACCAAGACACTATCCTCCAAATTAAGGAAGCCAGTCTGGTGGTCCCCTGCCATAAACAAACTGTACAACAGAAGGAAGAAACTGTTGGAAAAAAAGAGTACAATCCCATGAGTGGAGTAGCTCCCTGGTCAGCCTCAATAAGAAGCTGAGATCCCTTATAAGATCCTCCAAAGCTAGCTACGGAAACAAAACCACCATTAATTCCAACAACAACCACAAAGCATTCTATTGCTATGTCAAATATCTCGATGTCCACACCCAGATCTGCTCTGAGTTACAGCACAAAGGCATGAGCATTACAGAACCAACTGATATTGCCAACATCCTGGCAGATAAGTTCAGTGCTACCTTTCCCCCCTCACCCCCTAAAGGGCCCATATCTATACAGGAAGTATGCAGAGTTTCTGTAATCACAACTATGCAGGTAAAAGCTACACTCTCTAAAGCCAATATCACAGCATCCATGGGAACGGACAACATCCCAGGCTGCATTTTACACGAACTTCAGAATGAACTGGCTCCCCACCTATGCACCATGTTCAATAATAGCCTCGCATCAGGCTTTGTACCCCCTGAATGGTGCACAGCAACAGTTGTCCCACTCCACAAAGGTGGCACCACAATGGACCATGGGACCTATTGCCCTATAGACCTGACTAGCCTGGTCTGCAAGGCTATGGAGCACATCATCATGGATCTCAGTCATAGAGCCTTTAGGTACCTCCAAACCTTTGACCCCTCCCAGTTTGGCTTTGTTAAGGTCAGACCATGCCTACTAAACCTGGTGGACTTCTTTGAGACAGTTACCAAGGCATTAGATGAGGGTAAGGAGGTCCACACAGCCTACCTTGATCTCTCAAAGGCTTTCAACACCATTCCCCATTCTGGTATTATCGATATACCCATCCACCTGAACATTAACCCCTACATCATGAGATGCTTTGCAAAGTGGCACACGGACAGAACCCACACAGTGGGAGTTGCATACCCTAGGTCAGACTGTAAACCAGTTACAAGTGGCACCCCCCAGAGCTCAGTCCTAGGACCCCTCATGTTCGGTATATACTTCTCTGAGGTACAGGCAAGCACAGGAGGACTTTGGCTGAAAAGGTTTACAGACGACTGCAAACTAGGGGCCATAATTGTTTCCCAAGCTGATAAAGACACCATCCAGAAGGGTCGCACTGAGACAGATACCTGGTGTCAATATCATGGCCTCAAGCTGAATGCCAAAAAGTGCATAGTTATCCCCTTTGGATAAAACTAATTATCCGCAGACTACCACATAGGTGCTAGTCCCCTACATACAGGAAAAGGTAATAAGGGATCTGGGAACCCAAGTAGATAGCAATCTCTCCTTGGATAACCATAATGCCAAGGTGGTTAAAATATTCTTCTATGTGGCCCCCCTAATCTCAAATGGGTTCACATCCAGAACAAAGGAGGCCATTGTGCCTCTCTACTCATGACGTATTAGACCCATTAAAGGATACAACACCCCATTTGGGATTTACCTTACAAGACAACTGCAACAGCTTGGAAGACCATAAAAGTACCACACCAAGATGATTACTGATCTCAAACAGATGACCTATGCAGCCCAACTAAAGAAACTCCAGCTGTACTCGGTTGCATACCGCATACTCACAGGTGATCTCTGCTTGACATACAAGGCCCATTTCCAACCCAGTATTGCTGGATATGCTCCACCTAAAAAGCCCCTGAGAGCCACATGCTCTAGAGATATACACCTAACCACAACGATAACTAGGACATGCTGGAGGGATAGATTCCTGACCCAGAGACTCCCCATGCTTTGGGACATGATTCCAATGTACATCAGGTAGGGCCCCTCACTAGCACTCTTCAAGAGAAACCTTGACAGGTGGATGGGAGACAGACATGTACCCCGGGGATCACTGCAGTGGCTCTGGACAGAGGCACAGGGATCTAATGGCTCTGCTGTTCAGAGGCACAGGGAACTAACCTAAGGGGGTTGCAGAAGCCAACACACTCTAGCTAGGCTTATAAATACCCCTTGGCAGACAGCCTATTACCTACCTTTGAACTTGTTACATGCACAGGGAACTAATGGCTCTGCTGTTCAGAGGCACAGGGAACTAACCTAAGGGGGTGGTGGAAGCCAACACACTCTAGCTAGGCTTATAAATACCCCTTGGTAGACAGCCTGTTACCTATTGTTGAACTTATTACATGTCTTATGTGCATGGATAGTTAACTAGCTCTTCCATTTTACTTTGCTATCATGCTGATAAACTGTTGTGTGACTACAAGTCATATGTAACCTGTTATTGTGTATTGTAAATGCCAATAGACATAACTAATGTTTGCCTAACATAACAGTAATGCTATGTAAAATGTAATACATATCTGCCTACAATATTGTCCATTACACAGTTATTGGCACAATATCCCACAATGCAAATCATAATTCCACAGTAGGCCAACCTTCAACATGCTATTCTCAGTAATACACCCATACACATGCCTACTGTTACAATATATCAACATATACTATTCCCTGTTATAGCACGTACTTGTTGGACCAACCCTGCAACTGACAGCGGCTGGTAAGGAATTGTTGGGTTCAAAGCCCTTATATAGCATCCCTTGTGGTGTATGCTGTGTTTCCCTTGTGACCTACAGCAGTACACACATAAATACTACAAGTGTTACTATGCTCAACAATACATCACTAGAAGATAAGTGTTTCCACTATATGCATTGCGTTTAAATATTAAAGAACAGGTACTACATACACAGACATACTGAGTGTTCTACATGCCTTATTAGTAACCTGAGGTGTCGTTGACTGTTATTTCAATCTTTTTCAGTTTGTGCTTCAATCTTCTTTGTAATGCTCTGCTGGTATATACAGATGGTTTGAATGTGTGATAAGCCATCCTTTTATAGTTAAATATCGGTAACGTGCTATCCTGACCACCAATTGGTGTTCCAAAGTAGTTAATCAGTTGTGCAGCTACTCCATTAGCTAATACCATGGCAAAAGTGGTGTATAATTGAGTACTCCACTTGGGCATTGTCCCTTTGCCTTACTTTCGAGGAAGACAGCCTGGATGTGTTGTTTGTGATGTATTTCAACAGCTATATGGAGACAGGCAGAGATATATTAGCTTCATGACTCCCGTGGATTGTGTGTAATGGCTAGAAGATGTTGTTCTACATGTGAGTACAGCTGTTTTATTTCAGAACATTGCTACTTATGCAGGGTTTGTTTGTACCTGATACTTCTGCAGATGTTTCAGTCTGGCAAGGATGTTTGGGCAGCTCAAGGCTGTATGGCTATGCATGAAATGTTAGGTGGTTTTACAGTGTGCTCACCAGACATCTTTGGTTTGGTGTACATGTGTATCATACTGTGCTGTTAATCAGTAATTGGTAACACTTCCTGGTGTACACACAGCCCTCTGAAACAGGATTAGTGCAAACAAACCCTGTAACATCAGCAGCTGTTCCATTGTATAACAGCAATTATTTCACACAGGGCCATGTTAGTGTGTCTCTGAGGGTCTATATTATATCCTCGAATGATTAAAAAAGCAAACGCTGATTGATCGAACTTATTTTCGCGAAACTGCAAAATATTGAAGCAGCAGAAACTCAAATTTTTTCCTAGGGAAAGAATTCAGTTGTCCGTTTCTGCTGCTTCGGTATTTTCAGTGTTATGGTGGAAAATTACCAGTCGGATTCAGGTAAGTGTGCAATTGTGTGGATGTGAGTGTTAGGGTGATTTAGGTGAGTTAGGGTTAGGGCTCGGGTTAGGTGTGTGTGTGTGATTGAGTGAACATGAGGGTTAGGGCAGATTTAAGTGAGTTAGAGTTAGGGAGCGGGTGAGGTGAGTGTGCGATAGTGATGGACCTTAGGGTTAGGGTTTGGGTTAAGGTAAGTGGGTAGTTAGTGGTGTGTGCATAGTTTAGTGTAGGGTTAGGTATCAGATTTTAGGTGTATGTGTGTGGATTTCTGTTTGTTTGGTGTGCTTGTGTTGTGTGTATGTGTTTTGGATCGGGGAAAAAAGTCGCTGATCTGATAGTTCGAGATTGTATGCTTTTGCTTAAATTAGGTCGATCAATCAGTGTTTGCTTTTTTAACCGTTCGATGATATAATATAGACCCATCTCTGACAGGGCATGTTAAGGATTCTGCAGATGTCATACAGTGAGTGAATGATTTGTGCTGTTATTACAGTTTGTATTGTAATTGGTTTGGGTGTGGGGGAGATGTTGGTGGGTGTACATAGCAGATGCAGGTGTGTAGGAACTGCTTTTATACATAATCGATATGTGTGTGAAGGTTCCTTCCCTATTTGAACACCTATCCTTTAGTGGACTAATACTATGGTAATTGCAGGCTGATTCATTAAGGCACTGTTAATTGGTTCCTGTATAGCATGCAGGTGATGTTAGTCCTTGAATCCTTTTGGCAATACATCAGAATGTAATAAAGTGTTGCTACATGAAAGCTTTCTGTGTATTTCTGTCATAGGTATTTGCAGTCATTGGAGTTGTGTTGGTGACTGACCCTCTTTGGCAAGGGTTGCCACCTTTTCAAATGGCCATAGTGGGACATTTTCGGGACACACATCAGATTTTAAAGGCCGACACAAACCCACGGCCAGTACAAAGGATAGAACTTTCCTTTTTTGCCTAAATATAAGCTTATTCTTGTAGCAGTTTAGTTGCTTATCCTGTTTCTTGTAACATGTAGGTATTTTAGATACAGAAATAACTATTTTATGCAACTATTACATTACATATGGGACATAATTATGTCCTACAATCTCAGGACATTTGCCACGTTTAATATTTTTGGTCAGGACACAACCGCCCAAAGAGGGACTGTCCCTCCCAAAGTGAGACAGGTGGTAACCCTATCTTTGGCTCATGTCCATAGCACATATTTGTAATAGTGTATAGGCATATACTCCCCATGTCCTTTGTTCATAAAGTTTGGTCGTGGCGGAATGTGTGATAGCTATGGTCCATGTTATACTCATATATGAACACTTCAACCGCTGTATATGGGATACCTATGGAATCTCGAACGCACACAATTCTGACGCCCACAGTACTGGGCCTGGACTCCAATATCTCACATTACCGACAGCAACAGTCAAACTTGCAAAAGTAACACAGACATGGAACACACACACGCACACACAGACACACTGCTACCCACCACATCCAAACAAACCATCCTACACTATGTATAAGCAGGTGGCAAGTCCACCTACACCCCCTATGTGGGTGGCTGAGCCCCCACACTCCCTACTTTAATATTCTACTTCTGAGATCGCACAAACAGATGCACAAAGCAAACCCACACCCACACATTACAGTCCCCCAGGAATACACACCACACTCAGAACACGCACTTACACAAACTACAACCCTCAGAAACACACTTACACACAGTAACCTACCTGAACCACAACACCAGAAGCACTAAGTAAATATCCCTTAACATCGGGATTTTAAACTTTGCGCTTCTGGTGTTTCAGTACTGTGGTCTTTCGGTCTTTAAGCCTCGTGATTAAGCATGTCGGTATGTCAAGCATTCGGTATTTGGTAGATATCCCATTTATATATACCTCCATGGTTATGTAGATGTTGTTAAACTATCTATATATCTACATATATATATATATATATACATATATATAAATATATATACCCATATATTGACATATCTCTCTCTCTCCCTCTCTCTCTCTCTCTATATATATATATATATATATATATATATATATATATATATATATATATATATATATATATATATATATATCTATATACATATATATATATATATATATATATATATATATATATATATATATATATATATATATATATATATATATATATATATATATATATATATATATATATACATATATATAGCATACACCTTTCATTGGGTACATGGCAGTTTGTCCTATTTCCACACATTCCTCCCTTTTGTGTTTTGACCTGTCAGAATACACAACTGTCATTGGTACATCTCAGGTAGCTTAGTGATAGGTTATTGTGAAGATTGAGTACATGGTTGATTGTTCTAATCCTGGCCGTGGTCATTTTACCTTTCAGAGCAGGCACTGGTAGTGCAAGGGTGATTAACGCACATTTCAGTGGTTGTGTGTTCCAAATGTTTATTATTCTCTGGAATATTACCTATATATGCAAGCTGTGGTTAAGGTATACTGTGTAACATGTAAAACATTTCTGACTTTATTGGGATTTGAACCAGAACTGCACAGATATTATGCAAATGCTGTAGCCATTACACTATTGACATTAACGTTCCTTCTGCCTATTTCCTATTTCCATGAATCCTATGTATAAGCTTGGCTACACAACAGGCGGAGCCACCCACACCCAGTGAGCTTCTCGCAATACCAACATGACACATGAATTGAGAGACTATACATTAACATCCTAACTGCATTTGGCACAGCCACTCACTGACACACTTCAGGGGAAACCTTGATGTGTGATTGGCCAACAGTATATACACCCCTGGGATCATGTGTCCCAGACGTGGGATGTGGGGGAGCCACTCCAGTTTTATAGCTGCAAGACCTGTTGGGGAAATTGATTGCTGTTGGGTTGTCATGTTAACATGCCCTTCTGAGATCACTATGTGCCCCTATCACCCTACAGCACCCCAGTCTTCAACAGCTTCCAGCAACTCTGCCTGGAATCACTTCATTGGCTATGCTTGACAGAGGCTCAGTTACTTCATCAATGGTGCAGGTAAAGCCACCACACTGTAGCTATGCTTTTAAATGCTCTTGGGCTGATAGCCTACTATGTATCTGTGAACCTCTACAACGCAAACCATCTCCAACATCATATGTGATTATACAGAGTTTTCTGATCACAATATACAGTGTAAATTCACCATGTAGTCAGACAACAGTTAAGTACAACAATAGCATGCAGACTACTGATACATAATCAATCCAAAGACCTATCTTGGAAGCTAGTGGACATGTATAGGTTTCAGGCTTTGTATTGCTTACCAGTAGGTTACCTACAGGAAAGATGGGACACAAGCACAGATGGGTTACATGCCTGCAACAATGCCATACCAACTTGCATGTATCAGCCTAAGGCTTTGGAATGCTGGGCAAGACTATTGGCACCACCATGGTGCCATTTTTAGGCAGGTCTCAGAGGTGAATCTCACCTCCATGAACTGCACAACAGTGGAACCAGTGAGGGTTAGGCTACTCAACACCAGGGGTAGTACTCACAACATGCACACACTCACAACATGCATGCACTCACAGCACCCCTCAGTATTTACGAAATCTATATCTGTTCTGTTACTAGGACCTGTATAAGGCACCTGTAAGCACACCGGCACTACCAGACTACAACCCATAACACACATTTCAGCCACTGAACATGGACTGGCACAGACATGGAGGGGATGTATCCATATTTATCGGAGATACCTACACCTCCAAGTTAGTCGGGCTGCATGATACCTCTGTGATCATCCATGTGCAGCTAACATCAGTCACAACTGCAATGCAAACTGTAAGCTGCTACAGATAACCGTCCATGACCCAGGAGCACCACTACAACTATCTGGAGACAGTGGTAAACATGACAGTCCTACCAGACACCCTGTTGTTGGTCATTGTCAGCTACCCTATAATTAACTGGATAACTTACTCGAGTATTCACTTCCAGGCCCAGCACTTCCTGGGATTTATCACCTCATATGTCCTGTATCAGTTGGTAGATGGACTAACGATAGGTGAAAACATACTAGAAGTGATAATCACTGACATGTGCAACAGGTGCACTACAGCAGAGGTAAACCGGTCATTGTTTTGATCTGACCATGAACAATTCACTGATGATTTCCACTCCCAACCATCTCCCCCACCCAAGGAACACACAGTGAATACATTTCCTATAGCTAAATTCACAGTACTAATGACAGAGGTGGGAGGGTTCACAGCCCCCACGCTCAGGGATGACACTGCTCAAGATACAGGCAGAATTATGAATGCACTCTATAAGCACCTACAAAGATGTATGGGTCATGCCAACAATGGTAAACCAGGACTTGCTACTCCTACACAAGGACTCTAGTCTGCTGAACCCCTGCATTATACAGGCTATACAACAGAAGTAGGGCAGTCGTCCAGAACAACAGCAAATCCCAAGACATGCAGATGTCCGTGACCAGTATTAGCAAGATACTTATGTTACTCATGTAATCATCCAAGGCTGACATCCACAGGTAAATAGGCATGGATTTGGAATATGACCACAAAGGCATCTTAGGCTATGTCAAGGATTTAAGCAGTAACACACAGATTTGCACTGTGCTGGTGCAATATTGCACTGAATATACTGACCCTTCTGATATCACCAACACACTTGATGATACATTTGGAGCAAGTTTCACCCCCTACTGGGCCCACAACATTACCCAAAATGTACAGTATCCCAGACATCTGAGACATACAGGCACTTTCAAATGGCATGGCAGAGCATCAATGGAGGCAGATGGTGCCCCAGACTGCATCTTGCAGACACTACAAGACAAAGTGACGCCCCCCACCTAATATAACAATTCAACATCAACCTCTACACAGGCTACATGGCCATTCACTGGCACATGGCAACAGCTATTCCACTCCACCAAGGTGGTGACACAACTGACCATGGTAACTACCACCCCATAAGCCTGAGTAGCCTGATCTGCACGGCTATGGAGTGCATCCTCATGGCACTCATTAACATGGTAACCTCCAGACACTTGACCCAACCCAGGTCACCTTGACTGAGTGCAGATCATGCCTACTGAACCAGTTTGACATCTTACAGCCACCTAGACTTTAGGTGTGGGGTGTGGTAGTTCACACATTCTACCTGGACCTCGCCAAAGGTTTTGACACCATTCCCCACTTGGGTATTATTTCTACGCTCACCAGCTAGTACATACACCCATACATCACAGGTTGATTTGCCAACAGGCTTACACACACAACCCACATGGTAAGCCTAGCAGTCTCCAGGTCCAACCCTTGACCAGTCACAACTGGTGTCCCACAGGACTCAGTCCTGGGACCCCTTCTGTTTACCATATACTTCTCAGAGGTATGGGCTAACACAGGTGGACTACAGCAGGCCATGTTTGGTGATTACTGCAGACTGGGAGCCATAACTGACAGTCCAGCTGTCACATATGTCCTTCAAGGGGCCTCACATAGACCAACACAGGGTGTCAGAGTGATGGCCTCCAGCTAAAGGCCACATACTACATGGTCATTCCATTTTGGGAAACTACACACACTCACACATATTAACACATGAGTGGCAGACACTATAATTCAGATGACATAATGGGTATGTGGGGACTACATTATATAGTGATCTCTCCTTTGACAGTCATATGTGCAAAGTAGTTAGGACATCCATCTGTGTAGGCCATCTGATTACTTAAGGGTTCGCATCTAAACAGACTTAGGTTATTGTGCTCCTTTACTCATCAGTCATTAATCCCATCATCGAGTATGATAACCCATTTTGGATGTACCTCAGAAGGCATATCTGAAAGCTGGAAGGGCCACAAACGTACCTCGCATAGAGGGATAATGCCCTCAGATATGTGTCCTATGCTGCCAGACTGCATAAACTCTTGCATTACTCAGTGGCATCTTGTTTACTCAGAGATGATATTTGCTGGCCAACAAAGCCGTGTCCAAGTCAGGCTTAATGGATATGCTCCACCTATGGGCATCCATGTCACAGTGAGCCACACACTGTAATGAGCTGCACCTTGCCACAACCATGAATGGAAGATGCTGGAGTGACAGATTCCTGACATGGGTACTCTGCATGATTTGGAGCTACATCCCTGATTACATTATAAGGAACCCCTCACTAACACTCCAGGGAATCCTTGCAGAGGGGGTGGGGAACAGTGGATAGACCCCAGGGATCCAACAATTGGCTCTGCTCCACAGAGGGACAGTTAGTTAATCAATGGGGTGGCGACAGCAGACACATTTTGGCTATGCTTATGAATGGCCTTGTGCATTTAGGCATGTACCTACCTATAAACCTATGAACCTATACATACAGTATTGACACATGCTGATAGCTTAATTTACTGTTCAGGTATTGACTTACCTTGTGCCAATGGCAGTTGTGTGTACAATAGTTGAGGGCTACCTATGTAGGATGCACACAGTAGACAACCTATACATGACAATTTACAGGTGGTCGTGTGTGTGTGCCATCCATGTTTGCTGTGTGTGCAGGTGGAGAAGGGTGTCAGTCCATAGGTGCCTACACTGTCAGTGTGTGTGCTATACGTTCCCTCTTTGCCAAGGCATGGGCATACTGGGCATGCCTCCGTCTGCCTACTGGGGCTGGCAGCGGGTCTTCATGGTCTGAGTCTGTGGGGCCCTTGGCAATGGTGGTGGGCTGTGAGGGCCTTCACCATTCTGTCCCTGCTGCAGCTGTTTCCGCAGAATCATATTGTGTAGCATGGCACATACTATGAAGATGTGGGCACACATGCCTGGAGAGTACTGCAAGGCTCCACCAGATATGTCCAAGCAACAGAATCATGATTTCAGCATCACAAACACACGCTCTATGATGATTCTGGTTTCTGCATGTGCCTCATTATGGTGTTTTTGCATGGCTGTGTGTGCATTTCTGATGGGAGTCATCATCCACGGTTCCAGTGCATAGCCAGCATCCCTCACCAATTGGCCATATGGGATGCTCCCCCCTGGCAAATACCTGATACAGCTGTGAGGCATGCCAGATGTGAGAGTTGTGATAGCCTTCAGGGCTGCCAGCACACACATCCATGATAATGCCCTGGGCATTGCACATGACTTGGCAGTTGATGGAGGGGTATCTCATGCAGTTTATGTACGCCTTCCCTGCTCACAGGGTGGTGTCTTGATGAGTATGTGCATGCAGTCTATTGCACCCAGTACCTCCGGATAGTCTGCCACATGGAGGAAGAGACACATACTGCTGGCCAACTCCTCCTGCGTTCAGGGGAAGTATATGTGCTCATCGGCATGTGGTAACATGGCATCCAGGAACTGGTGGAGTACCCTGGATGCTGATGCCTGTGAGATCCCCATGATACCCCCAGTCGGCCTTTGAAACGTACCTGTGGCTAGTATTCTCAAGCTTACACATACTTTCATGTCCACTGGGATGGGTTCCCCTCTGTTATTTCTGGGTCTGAGGCGTGGCAGGCACAGCTCAACAAGTTGCTGTATGGTGTCCCTGTCCACCCTGTAACACTCTACTATCTCCAGATCATGTAGCCCCTGGCAGGTTACCATGGGTCTGAACACTCTTCTCCTCCTCCGGTGCCTGAGATGGGTGTCAGCATCATCCTCCACACCACTGTCAATTCTCCAACACATGCTGGTGAATCAAAGCTGTGGCAGCCTCTAACATGTACATATTAAAAGTTCCCCATCTGTATACACCAATGGTGCAGAGTATCAGGGAATACACAAGTGTGTGTGGGGGGCTTTCACACTTTATACTATTGTGCACTGGATGCTGCTGGTGTAATTGGGTGTGTATGTGCAATTCCAGCTCCAGGGTATCTTGATTATTGGTTTTACAGCAGGTACTGCTATTGTGGAGCCTTTGGTGTTGACTTACGCTTGGCTGCCGTGATTCATCTATTGCCCTTTACTTCACTTTTCAACCCAATGCCCCTCCTATTGTCAGGCATGCATCCAACTGCCTGATTTCTTGTTTTGTGCTTTCCCAACCCAGGATTGTGTAGCGAAATGTCTTATGTAGCTGATCTACTGGAAATTTGCTTTGTTCTGCTGTGACATTTCTCTTTTCTTTGCAGTATGGCACCTCCCCTTTCCTGTTCTGCAGGTAGCTGCTAGCAGCCTTGCTAGCTGTTGTCAATGGCCCACTGTGAGTTCCTAGGTGTTAATTACTCATTTGTACTCCAATTACCATGTTGCAGCATTTCCTTATTGTCTTCCCGTATCCTTCCTGTTTCAGCTGTGGTGCACGCCGCGCACAGCTGTTTACCGGGTTTCGAGCACGTTTTCATCCACGTTCTCATGCACTTTCTGTTACATTATGTGCTCTCAGCTAAGCAAAGCTATGGCTACTTCCACACCCCTATCCTTCGGCTTTGTTTACAACAGGCAACCCGAATTAGCAATGCTCCAATGTGCTTACAGCTAAGGTGGCGCACCCCTCTCTTGATGTCATGTTTATCTCCAGGCCACACCTCGGTGTTGCACCGCTATGCTGTGAGGTACATCCTTACGCCGGCAGGGATTTTGCGATTCAGTATTACTTGACTAATTTGCATGGCATTGACTACTAATTCCTAGTTACCACACAGAACACTGTCACAGACCCTTAGCAACCCTTGCGCCATGGTTGTGGTGTAGCATGCATGCCATTTGCTATTATGGGGAATTCATAAAATGTGTTACATTGCAGTTTTATTACATATAAATATATTTTCCTTGTGATCCCGTTTGCGCACCGATGCACTGCGATTTTACTTTGCCTTAGTGTGGCCATGACATTAAATGTTATTTTTTATGTGTTGTGCATGTTTTTTTATGCCATTGGATATATATTTAGTCATTGGCATATATTAACATTATAATATGTAAGTTTGGTCCACTGTGATGGCTCCGATTTTATGTTTGAAAAAATGTAAACCGTTTTTTTTTTTTTTTTTGGTTTACATTTCTGCATGCATACGCTATGCCTGTACCACTTCATGAATTGCTATATACCTTCATTTGCATGCTACATTGCTGGGCATGACGTAATTAGCATACATGCACCGGGAGCTGCGCAGCTGTGGCATACTTTGGTAGTGCATGTGGAAACAGCTTGAACCTGAATCGCTCGGTGGCGATATTTACTGTTAGATCGCCAATGCTACGCCTGCGCCTAGCACAAGCTTCATAAATCCCACGGTTAGCCACTAACATTAGCAGCTCTGTTTTGGTGTCCCTAGTTGCTATAACTGGATGAAAGAGAAACTTATCTATACTGATGTGAAGCTTAGGAATCTTGAACATTTTTGGAAAGGTGAGCTTTATAACAGTGCAATAATCACACACTTCTTAGATTCATAGATTCATAGATTAGTACTAGGCTAACTGCTCTTGCAAGTCATTTTAAGCCTAGCCAGTTATCCCTTGTGAGACTCAAACCCTGCACCTTGTGTGTGTAAGGCAAACACCTTAACCATTAGGCCATAGTATTCATCAATAATTCAATCAGTGTCTGTCTAAATTTATATGCACTATAAATTACAGTGTTATCCACTTTCATGAACCCATCATAACTTCAAACTTCAAGCAGCTGAGACCAGAAGATCAATGTTTTGAAACTTCAAAAATGAAATAAAAAATAAAAACAATTTTTTTTTAATGTTTTTGCAAGGGGGCAAGCTCCCCTGCAACCCCCACATCCTCTCCTAAATAAATACATCAACTCCAAGATCGCACCACAGTGAGGAAAATGACAAATATCCTTTTCCGCACTTAACAGTGATCTCCATTCAAAACGTTCAAAATTTCAAAACTTCGATGTTATAGCCTCTGTCATTTGAAGTTCCAATTTTTTTAAGTTTGAGCATGTGTGTGTGTGTGTGTGTGTGTGTGTGTGTGTGTGTGTGTGTGTGTGTGTGTGTGTGTGTGTGTGTATGTATATATATATTTTATATATATATATATATATATATATATATATATATATATATATATAGAGAGAGAGAGAGAGAGAAAGAAGCAAAGGTGTGTAGGGTAAAGACCATCAGATTAGGATGTGGGGAGAGTATCCACCATGTAAAACATTTTCATTTGATTGTACTGTTTATGCAGCATTCTGAACTACATAAAATAAAGTGCATTCAATAGAAAGACCTCTTTGACAGATAGACTTCTCAATGTTGTTTGTCTTTTTTAACAGTTGGAAGATGATTGGATTGTTCAAAAACTTTTTTATATTATACATATATACATATATATAAATATATACAGTAAAAATCAGTATACATATATATATATATATATATGTGTGTGTGTGTGTGTGTGTGTTTGTGTGTGTGTATGTGTGTGCGTGTGTGTGTGTATGTACATGTACACATACAGGTAAATGCATTCAACTGCAGAAAGATGGACACCACATTCATCGGTCACTGCAGCTGGGTATACACACTCACGGAACATTCATAATCCCGAACTTTCACTGATAGAAAAAGAACAAACGGTCTCCTATTCCGATCAGCAAATGCCAGTAAAGAAAGAAATAGAACTAAAACAAAAAAAAAATATACCACTGGAAGAGCTTCATCTGAATAGGTTGGTACTGATAGGGAAAGTGTTTTTTCTTAAGTTAATGTGGACGGTTAGTGTTAGGGTTAGCAGACATATTTAAGGTGGACAGGAGGGGAGGCTGACAATCTAAATCAGAAAAAGCAGTTAGTATACAAGCTACAAAAGATGCTATAATTTGGCTCTAGTTAGGCAGTAAAAACAGATCCTGACTATAATTAGATATATGAAATCAAAAATTGTTAAATATCACTACAGGATCTGAAAGTAAACACAAAGAGAGTATACTAAAGTTATACTCACTATAAAGCTAAAGTCTGCAGACAGACTTACAAAAAGCATTAGCACAGAAATAGAGTTTGTGAACCTAAGTGGGGACCATTAGGAAAAACAGTGAGTTCCAAAAATGAGCTAAGAAGGAAAGTGCAGAGTTCAGAAACCTATCTTTTGCAAGCAGAAAACTCAAGTGTGAGCAGACGCTAAGTCAAAGGTAACAGTAAGCAAAGAAAAAAATTAAGATCTAGGTTGTTCTTTGCCACACCTTTCTGAGGAAGGGAAATATAAACAAAGAAAAGAAGCTGAGAGTGTAGTATCAGCTCACACCAACATAGAAAGGAAACAAACTAAAAGAAAAGACAGCACTTTTTAGGCTTAAACTGATAGAGACAATACAACAAAACATGTTTTTTGTTTAGAGCAATCATGTGCAGAGGAATATAGAGAAGGAGCTACCCGGCTTTTATTTTGAGAAGAGAGGGCTACATCTTCCAGCTCAAGGCAAGTCACTGAAGAAGCAACTCCTAAGTTATTGAACATGCAAGTAAACCACATAAACTTTTAAAAATGTGCAATAGAAATACATTACTTCAAGTAGGGCAGGTGACAACATTACCAAGACTGAAGCTGTAGATAGTAAACAAGATGTTACCATTACTTGATACCCCATTTTGACTTAAAAGGTAATGTTTTATATTGAGTACATAAAGTAAAGCAAAGGAAAAAATTCTACATCAGTTGCTAGTTCAAACATTTGTAGGACACTAATAATGGAGCTAGACCACAGTCACATGTTGGGATATTACCTGAGACTGTACCAAACTAAAGTAAAAATACTAGTCAGATTTTACAGGCCAGGCATAATGAAAAAGATAAACAATGTCTAATGTTTTTGTTTCTTGTCCACATAGCCAGAAAACTATACCCCAAGCTGGATATAAGAATATCATAATGCAATGCCTGCCACAGAAGTGCCATTTGAAAGCATTGTAATGGACATTGTGGGGCCACTATTAAAATCTAACAATGGGTATCAATACATAATAGTAATAATGGATTGTGCAAAATTTCCAGTAGTATCACTACACTAAGCTAACGCATAGGTATTGCAAGAATAATGTTACTGTTGTTCTCCAGAGTGGTTATCTCTAAAACGTTGTTTGACTAAGGCACTCCCTTTATATCAAGGCTATTGCAGCAGCTATGCCAGTGTTTAAAATTCACCCCAGGATTTAATAAACTCTATCTAGGCACAGTGTAGAGCCTACATGGAATGTTACCATGCCCATGTATACAGTTCCCCCGTGACAGCATGCCATGCGTATTAATCAAGGTGCGTAGACAACGGAGAGCCATGGAACACAGTTACTGAATCAGTGTATGGAATGTAGTGCCAAATGTGTCTGCAGATGAGTAAGACTCTCCCTGCACTATCCAATTCTATTATTCCAATGTTATTTTTAATTAATTAATTAATTAATTTTTTTGGTAAAAGGCTGTTTGCCTGGCACGGTGTGGAGTGCAGCAATGCTAACAGGTGCTGAAACACCTTCCAGACATCTAAAAATGGACAGTGCTCAGCAGTGCTTCTAGGCAGCTGAGAGGTATATGTAAAGGTGTAACTAAATTCCACATATCCTTGTAGCTAAATGGGTAGCGGTACAGTTTCATGAGCAATAGGTGCAGGGTTTGAACACATGCAAGGAAAAATAAGCATTTATTTTTGAAATAAACATTATACCATTTATATTTAAATTCTAGCCCGTTGCACTCCACTAAGCTCTGCTAAGCACTAATAAGCCCTGCTAAGCACCCCATAAACACAATAACGGCTGAAAATGTTTATGCACTGCTCGGTTCTGCTTCGCTGGGTCTTCGAGTCTTCGCACTGCTCAGCTCAGCTGCACTGGATTGAGCTCTGCTAAGTGGTGTACTGCATTTTTAAATGTTGCCCAATGGCATGTAAGTTTGGGAAAACAGGCTATATTAAGTCCAATAGGCAGAATACAAAATAATCCATTGGAGTTCTGTCTCTGAAGGATACTATGGCAAGCGTTGGTGAGGGCTCTCCTGGAATATAGGGTCATGGTTGAATGCCTTGTAAAAAACTATGAAGGCCGGCTTCTGAAGGGAGGTTACCAGGGCTCGGCGTGCAAGGCAGAGGCCTGGGACCGACTGGCAAGGGACCTCATCATTGCAACTGGTATCCTCCACACAGGTGAGCAGTGTTGTCATCACTATAATGACCTGAAGAGACATAAGGAGGATGTCTTGGACACCTGGGTCCAAGAATTTTGGGCAGGGGATGTCATACATTTTATGTCTGCACCACCAATATCTAATCTGAATGTTTGCTAAACTGATATGCATAATGGTGTTCTTCTCTTCACAAGAGAGGTCTCACAACCTCAAGGTGCATGCCAGGTTCTTGCCCAGGTTGCACTATGAGTGTGGTGAGTATGGATGTATTTTGATAACTGTAGTAAAATAAGCAAGAAAGAGTAAAGCATTACCTACAATAAAGTATGTATATTAAAGTTTGCATTGCAATAAACTGGACTTAGAGCTGTAGTGCAATAAATGAATAATGGCAACTGTGCAATAAAAACACGAGACAATACCATTGCCTGCATTAAATTATATACAATAAAGTCTGTAGTGCAATAACTGTGGAAGTAGAGTTGTATTGCAAAACCTGAATAATGACAACTGTTGTTCAATAAAAACTCGAAACAGTACCAGCATGAAAGTATAGACAATGAAGTCTGTAATGCAATAAGTGTGGAATTAGAGCTGTTTGTCAAGAAATGAATAATGCCAACTGTTCTACAATAACATATGAGCTACAACCAATAACACCAAGGTAAATTGTGTATATCATTTTTTCTTGATTTAATCATTGCAGTATAACTGTATGCATTTAGGCTGTAAAGTAAGGTGCTGCAGTCAAGTATAACACTGTAATAGCTATTGCATGCAAATATAATGACAGCCAAATGGCTTATTTAACACATACAGTACCATTCAAGGCTGTTTCTAGGCCAGTATTGTTCAAATAATGCTCTGTCATCTACAAACAACAGGTAAGCAAGGCATATGAGTGAAGTAGCCCACTCCATGATCTGATACTGTTTGTTGACTTCACAGATATTTCAAACCAATAACAATATATTGTGTACACATGCATTCTATATACTAATGTACAGATTACCTACTATCTCTGTCATACTTGTATTTCATGCATGCGTGTTTTACTGTCACTGCAGTTTAGTATACAACTGTAGTAGTACTACCAGGTCATATATTGCTTCCAGGTGAGCTCTAGGCAAATATCAGTCAGTCAGCAGTGACTCAGTAGTTCAGTTTGTTAAATGCTCTGTCTGTAGTACATTTTGCTACATACAGACCAGTAACTGAATCCAATGCTATGTAGCACTAAATATTATAGTATCAGTCACATAATGTTTACAGATTCTCTCTCCTCAGGAACTACAGGTAAATGGGTGAGGTAATCCATATCATGAGTAAATAATTGTGTTTAGATTCACAGACTGTTAAAATCATTAGCAAGAATGTGGAAGTACACCATAACATAAAGGAAATAAATATAATATCTATAAAATATAATGAAATCAATTATGTGTCATCTTGGTATGGCTGTATGCCTGGAGTGTCTGTTCAAAGTTGCTGCAGCCAATTCATAAATTCCATGCAGATGTCCTCTGCAGTCACTGCTATTGGGTTCTATCCCCATACCTGCCAAGAAAGGCATGATAGTTGTTTAGCTTCTGTACTGTACATATACATGTCTCTCAAGTACCACAGCACAAGGGCAAAACGATTGACTTCAACAAATGGCTAAGCTTCTGGTGTCATTCTAAGGAGATCCAGTATCTGTCTGCCTAGGATGACATGATCAACAGAACATGATGCTTTGCCAGATATGGCCTGCACCTGTCACCCTTGGGATTCCGGAAACTGTCTAAGGCTCTCCCCATCCCTATAGTGCCTTTTTTAGGCAAGGTTCAAATGACACATTCACCACCATAACAGGTACAAGCAAGATAAATCTGAGGGTAATGCTACTCAATGCTAGAAGTCTTAACCTCAAAATGCATTCACTCAAGGCACTCCTTAAAATGGAGAACATCAACATCTGTACAGTGACAGAGACCTGGTTCAAGGCTCCAGAGAGCACCCCTGCATTACCAGGCTATAATTCATACCACATCTTTCAGCCACCTAACCTGGACTGAAACACTAAAGACAGAGGCATGTCCATATTCATTAAGGATATCCACACCTCCAGGCTAGTTGCTCAGCATAATGCATCCAAGATTATCCAAGTGCAACTAACTCCGGGCAAGATCGCAATCCAAACTGTAACTTGCTTAAGATCCCCCCACCATGCCCCAGGATTCCCACTCCTCATTTTTTGATACACTGGAAAATATTAGGGTACAACTCAACATGCTAATAATGGGCGATTTCAACTACCCCACCATTAACTGGGAAAACTACTCATGTACCAACTCTTTTGCTCAACGTTTTCTGAAATTCATAAATTCCAGTGCCTTGGATCAACTTATTCACACCCCCACCAGGGGCAGCAATATCCTAGACCTGGTCATTACCAACATGGGTGATGAGTGTTCCACACCAGAGGTCAATTCCTCTTTGGTCAGATCCGACCATAAGCTAATCACCCTAGACATCCACATCTCGCCCCCAACACCCATTAGGGAATCCGCTGTAAAACATTTCTCCAAAGCCAACTTCACACTTCTTAAGACAGAAGTGGCAAACTTCACAACACCCATGCAGACGAACAATAGAGGTATGACTGCTGAATCCTACACAAATGCACTTTCTAAGCACATACACGAGTGCATGGATTGTGCTATCCGTAACAGAACAAGATGCTATCCTTCAAAAAAGGAAGCCAACCTGGTGGTCCCCTGCCATAAACAAACTCTACAACAGAAGAAAGAAACTGTTACAAAAAAAGAGTAAAATCCCATGATTGGAAGAACTCCTAGGTCACCTCAGTAAGAAGCTGAGATCCCTCATAAAATCCCCC
This sequence comes from Protopterus annectens, assembly GCF_019279795.1. NCBI lineage: Eukaryota > Metazoa > Chordata > Ceratodontiformes > Protopteridae > Protopterus > Protopterus annectens. Next base: position 1,051,978,512 of record NC_056729.1, on the reverse strand, counting down.
AAAGCTAGTTAAAAAAACAAAATCACCACTGATTCTAAAGGCAACTACAAAGCATTCTATAGCTATGTCAATAATCTCAATAGGAATACTCAGATCTGCTCTGAGTTACAGCACAATGGCACTAAATATACAAAACCAACTGATATTGCCAATATCCTGGCAGATAGGTTCAGTGCTAACTTTATCCCCCTCTCACCCCTAAATGGCCCATCTCTATACTGGAAGAATGCAAGATTCCTGTAATCACAGCTGCACAGGTAAAAACCACACTCTCCAAACCCAGGAATACAACTTCCATGGGACCTGACAACATCCCAGGCTACATTCTATCCAAACTACAGAATGAACTGGCACCCCATCTAAGCACCATGTTCAGTCATAGCCTCACCTCAGGCTTTGTGCCCACTGAATGGTGCACAGTGATGACTATCCCACTCCACAAAGGGGGAGCCACCATGGACCCTGGGAACTACCACCCACCCCAACAGCCTAACAAGCCTGGTCTGCAAGATCATGGAATGTATCATCATGGAACTTATAAACAAAGACATTGGTAATCTCCAAACTCTGGACCCCACCCAGTTCGGGTTTACGAAAGGCAGATCATGTCTCCTAAACCTGATAGACTTCTTTGATGCAGTCACCAAAGCTGTAGATGAGGGTAAGATGGTTCACACAGCCTATCCAGATCTCACCAAGGATTTTGACACCATCCCCCACTCTGGAATTATAGATAAACTCACTAAACTAGGTATAAATCCCTATGTCACAAGATAAGTTGCCAACTGGCTCACTGGCAGAACCCACAGTGTGAAAGTAGCAGACTCCAAATCTGACTTCAGACCAGTGACAAGTGGAGTACCACAGGGTTCAGTCATGGGTCCTCTTCTGTTTGATATCTACTTTTCTGAAGTACAGGCTGACACAGAAGGTCTTTGGCTAATGAAGTTCACAGATGACTGCAAACTAGGAGCCATAACTGAAACTCCTAATGATGTGGACATCCTAGAAAAGGGCCTCACTGAGACAGATGCCTGATGTCAAAGCCATGGCCTCAAGCTCAATGCCAAAAAGTGCACGGGCATCCTCTTTGGTAAAAACTCTGTACCCATGAGCTGCCACATAGGTGGTAGTCTACTTAACACTGAAAGTGTAATAAGAGACCTTGGAACACAGGTGAACAGTAGTCTCTCACTTGATAATCACATCTCCACAGTAGTCAGGAAATCCTTCTACATGGCACACCTCATCACAAAAGGGTTCTCATCTATGAAAAAAGAGGTTATTGTTCCCCTCTACTCCTCACTCATTAGACCAATTATAGAGTAGAACGCTCCTTTTGGTATGTACCTCACAAGACATCTACAACAACTGGAAAGGCTGCAGAAATACCTCACAAAGAGGATTGTTGGCCTCAAACAGATGCCCTACGCAGACCATCTCAAAAAACTCCAGCTTTATTATTTATTATTATTTATTTTATTTTATTTTACATTTGTTAACCGGGCTAGTCTGGCTGGATACATGTCCATTTTCAGCAGAGGCCCGAGGAGAAAAGCTCCGCTATAATACTAATTATACAGTTTAAAGAAACTAAAACACTAAATCAAGTAAACACTCAAACAATAAAAAAAAGTGAAGTACAAATGAATATATAGTATTGCTGGTATAGTCAGGCCAGATAAGTGTCTATTTTTTGCAAAGGGTTAAGGAGGAAAACTCCACTGTCATACTAAAAAAGAAAGAAACCAACATTGTCAAAGAGAGAGATATTATATAATATATAATATACAGTGTTAGATATGAAAGCAGGTAGTATAGCAGTTATCAGTCAGGATTGGAGCATGGGCATAGCCAGTGATTTTGTAAATGATTTCTAATCTGTTTTTTGAAAAGGTAACATGAGCTTAGGGAGGTCAATTCAGTGGGAAGTTTATTCCAACATGATCCGACAGTATTTGCAAATAAGGAGTCACCTGCTTTATTATGAGATTTGAGAGTAGTTACTAGGAGCTTGTTGGCTGAGCGAAGTGTACTAAGATTTTTATAAGGTGTGATTAGGTTGTTCAGTATGGGTGTGTTGGAGGGGTAATGTAGAATTTTAAAAGTCATGACTAGTTGCTGTAGGAGTATTAGGTTTGGAAGTTCTAGCCAGTTGAGTTTCTTTAAGTTAAGACAGTGGTGAGTATGGAAAGGAGAGCCAGTTGCAAATCTGGCAATACTATGGTAGGCTAGATTAAGTTTCTGAAGGTTAGTTTTAGAAATGTTGATAAAGGAAGGAGAGGCATACAGTAGTGTAGAGATGAGGTGAGTTTGAGCAAGGGATACTCGGATGTGGCAGTAAGAAAGGGTTTGAGTCTGTAGAGGGCACCTATCTTTTATTTACTGTCTTGATAGTTAAATCAATGTGATGGTCAAAGTTTAGCTGATTGTCTATGGTAACACCTAGCAGTTTTGTGGAATCATCAGGTTTAATGATAGTGCCATTGCAGGACACAATGGAAAAAGTGATAGGGGTGGATTTTAGGGTTGGGGTGAAAAGTAGAAGTTTGGTTTTTTTGGGATTTAGGAGGAGACAGATATGTTTAAACCATTTTTCTGCAGCTGTGAAAGCCAATTGGGTAGAGGAGTGGAGTTCAACTGGGGATGGAGCAGAGCAGATGAGAGTAGAATCGTCAGCATACTGTATACAAGTGGATGTAGGGAGGGAAGTAGGCAGGTTATTTATGAATATAGAGAAAAGTAGGGGACCTAGGATGGACCCTTGTGGGACGCCTATAGTCACTGGGAGTTGAGAGGATAGATGGCTGTCCCAAAGGACTGCTTGTTTTCTGTTTGTCAAATAGGAGTCAAACCACTGTAGTGCTAGTGAGTCCATCACATATCTTTATATGTCATATATGTCTTCATATATGTCTTTACTCCATCACATATCGCCTACTCAGAGGCTATCTCTGCCTAACATACAAAGCTATGTCAAACCCAGAGCTGTTGGACATGCTCCACTTAAAGAAATCCCAGTTCCTCTGAGCTACATGCTCTAGGCACCTAAACCTTGTCACCACAAAAAAACAGAACATGCTGGAGGGATAGATTCCTGTCCCAGAGACTTCCCATACTCTGGAACAAACTACCTATCTATATCCAACAAAGCTCCTCATTAGCACTCTTCAAGAAAAATCTTGATGATTGAATGGGAAATAGGAAATTCACCCCAGGGATCACCTCTGTGGCTCTGCTTGACAGAGGCACAGGGAAATAATTTTCTTGGGTGGTAAAAACCAGAGTACCTTTTTGACTAGGCTTATACAGGCCCTAGGGCCAATAGCCTAGTACCTACTTATGAACCTATGAACCAATACATTTCACGCTGTCACATAATGCAATTGGTAGTGCGTAATCCACCTGTCACAGGATTACTATTGGAATTATTACCTAAATTGCAAAGTATCACTACTTCAGCCCACAATACTCCTTGGTATTCATATAGGTCCACCTGATGTACCACTGTTCTGTGTAGTTAGTATATCGGCAGTTGTTCCTGCTTGGCCCATACTGTCCCTTGCGAATAGCTTGAGAGGTATGTACATGCTACAGCAGCTATAGGGGACTTGTACACATAAATAAAGGACAGACCTGTAGATTAGATAGTAGTACTGTTGTCAAGTAAATAGCTTATAATCGTACTAATGGACTGTTTTTCTCTCTCTCCCCACCCCTCATCTTCATTTCATTGTTATTGTTATCCATTGGTTATGGTTTACTATTCACATATGTTGTTAAATTATGTGTATTTTGGACATTTGTATCATTATTATTGTTATGTATTATAATGATTGCATATTAACATATCTTGTTGAATTACCTATTTTGTTGGCCTTGTGCTGTAACTGTTACTGGAATGCTGTTAACATACTCACTGTTCTGGCATGTGTTGCTGTGTTTCACATAATATGCATTGACATTTAATTGGGTTATTTCCACTGTTCTGGCATGCTGTTATTACTAACTATGTTTTGTTCATAACTAACCTATACTTATTGCTATACCACCATCACCACAGAACATCAGCGTAGGCCAGTTCCCAGTGATCTGCCTACCTTGCCTCATCTGACTTTGGCACCAGGTCCTAGCACATCTGGGACCCAGGCTGGTGGTGTTCCATACACTATCCCTGCACCACCTGTGGCATCAGGTGGAACTGCCTCAGGGGACCGGGCATGGTCTCCTCCTGGGAGTGGTGGTTGAGGGGCTGTAGTCACCCAACATGAACTGCCGGTCATGGTGTTCAGGATTGTTCATCTGACTTATGAACATTGCCTGTGCCAGACTGAGGGCACACTAGCCAACCTGTTGGGGCAGGCTGGCCCTGGCACCCAGCCTCCACACAGCCACATTTGGGGCAGCGAAGGAGTAGTGTCAACTGCCCAAAGGTGGGAATGTCAGTCAAGTTGCTGCTGTATGGAGCCGCATGCAACCCCAATTCCACAACAGCCTCTGTGTCCAAGGTGTTTACCCCCCACATGTGTCAACACTGCCCCTCTTTGCTGTCTTGTCTGTCTGCTATTGCATCCTCTCCTACCCACCTTACCTCCCCCTCTTACCTATGTCCATTCCCCAACATTGCACTCTCTCCTTAAATAAATAAAAAAAAATAACAAATAAATAAAAAAGGCACCTGTCTTAAAAAAAAAAAATCACTCCATACATAGCTCTCCATTTTGCAAATGTCCACGGGACAGAAGTAATTGGGCCCAATTGGCTTGACAACCCATTTATGTTGTCCTCACCCCTCTCTCTCTGGGGTTTTTGAGTCATCTACAAAACCTGTCAAAATGCACAGCTGTTGCTGTATAAGAAATGGATAGATATGGGTCTTCCCTACACCCATCCTGCACATCCCTACCTGCCTTTCACATTGTGTTTCCCCTGCTTGCCCCATTTCACCACTTTCCTATCACCCCTTTTTCTTTTCTTTATTTTTTTATAGCACGGGTTTGCGTGGATTTGTGTGGAGTGTCATGCTGCTTCACTTAGCTCAGCTTAAATGAGCTTTAAAGTGCTTTAAAGTCTATATGTGTCTATTACAGTGTTACTCACATGTAGAAAACAAACACCTCTGCTCAGAGTCGAACCCAGGCCCCTTTCAACTATAGTACACTCCATTAACCCACTAGACTAAACAGAGCTTTGGTTATACAGCTCTTTCTATCAAAACATACTGCTTGCTACTTACAGTACTTACAGACATTACGTATGTAACTGAAATATGAAACTAATATGAAAACTGGGAGTGTACCCTGGACTTTGGTGCAATAATACATAATAATTAAGACATACTAATGGATGTAAGTGAGGCCTGTGATAGCATGTATACGTGCCCTTTGATCAGCAACTTGTGGAAAGACACCTGCTAAGGCAGCAATGACAAAGTACATGTATAACTAGGATCCTGGCGCAGAAATACAAACATATAAAGCCACACACATACTCATGGATGTAGAAACGTTTCTCAAAACCTGTATATGTGCACATATATCCTATAAATACACATGCTTTTGCAGGATCTCAGTAGCTCAGTCTGTTAAATGTCTTATATAGAGTACATTTTGCCACACACAATCCTGAGTTCAAATCCAGTGTTGTGTTGCACTTCAATTACATTGTGAAGACAGCAGGTAATGACTGAGTTATGCAATCTTACTTCTACAGGTTACTGCAACTTAATTAACTGCTACCCAGTTTTGCTAAACAAAGGACTGCCAGGAGAGACACAATGCACATATCCATATAGCCTAACTTTATGTTGCCTACTACTCTGTTAGTCACACTGTTACATAACAGATGTACCTTGCGCACATGCCTTGATTGCAGTGTATAGAATACCCTTGCCCTGGCTCTGCAGTAGCAACAAGCCTGACACAGTTACATGTAGAGCTTGCTGTCCACTAAAATGTTCACACTCCCCCTATGTGTTGTAGGCTACAGCAGCAGCTACAGCCTGTAGCATACACAGCTGTATGTAAAGGTAGCTGCTACAGATCTACCATGCTTCCCTACCCCCTAGATCATGGGATCCAGACACAGCTGTACTTAATTGGGGTGGGGCAAAGGCCCACAGATAGGGCATGTATAACAGTGTCCCCCTACAAAGATAGCACATTGATAGAATAACAGCTATTGCAGTAGCATGTATAGTCTAATGGGTATGCAGTGTGACACACAGATGTGTGTTATCCCTTACTGGCCTCAGCCAGTGCACTGCCAGATGACCACAAGGATAAGGGACACTGACCATACATGAGGCAAAACTGTGGGCATATGTCATAAATCTGTAGAGTGGATCCTGTTTGTACCTACCCTCTGCAATGCTGTAGTCTCTACACCTCAGTAATGTCCAACCAAAAACTAAGACAGGGGCCAAGGCCTACATGAAGGCCTATATATTGTACTGTGGTGGCATGTCATTGGCAAATGATAATGCAATACAACTGCTTTGGATGCAATTAGCAATTCTGAGCCACAGAGTGGTGCAGGGGCAATTATCGGCTAATGAGCAGTACCTTACAAAGGCAAGCAGCCAGTTATGGGGAACAGGTCTGTATGAGACTTAACACACACACAGAGTTTATTATCAAAACATTACTTGAAGCAAAGTTCAACAAAGGAGTACTGCACTCCACCAGGTAATAGATTTCTTTTTTTTTCCATAATAAATTTTTATTGAAATATATTTTCCAAAAACATTACAAAAATACAATAAACATCACACACACAATACACTATAACTACTACAAACCATTTATACAATATCTACATGAAATGCTTCCTATATTTAATATATTCCTAAAATCAGTATCATGCTAATATAATATTGAAGACCTGTTCCCATATTTTCGGGTTTTTAATATTTTTGTTAGTTTGTTTCAGAAGTAATTTATGTGCTAGTATATGTTTTATAGCCACAAGCTTAAAATTATTCCACAATGTCTTATGTGGTTCTAGCCAATTTGTGGCTATATAGAGTTTCATCAGCAAAAAAACATTCATACAAATAATAGTTTGCGATCTGGAAAGCTCTCTTGGAGGAATGTGTAGAATCATAAATTCCCATGACAGTGTAGAACTTTGATAACCCATCTTTTGCAGTTGTACTTTAAGAGAGTTCCAAAGTTTATATACGCATTTACAACTCCAGAACATATGAAGAAGATCTGCTGTTTGATCTGCACAGTATGGACAAATTGGAGAATTCCTAGGGTTAAATTTATGTAATCTAAGATGTGTGTAATATGCATTGTTCCAAATCATCAATTGCGTGTACATCAGTTTTTGAGGGTAATAGATTTCTACATATAACAGGATGCAGATTGGAGGATGGAGGTATGGGAAATAGGGATTACAGCATTAAGCCTGTCTTTGATCTATGAGGATGACATGTCATTGATACTCTGCTGTCCTACACCTACATGCATACCTCTCAAGTGTCCCTGATTTCAGTCACATCTCAGCTCTGTCCCTGTCAATCCCACCTACAATGGTCGGCTTATGTAGGAAAGCCAGTAGATTACACATCGTACATAGTGACAATAAGGGAGGGTATACACACCTGTAACATCAAATGATGTACTGTAATTCATCTCCTCTCATTCAGTCCATGTCTCACATAATTAGTTCTAACATTGTAAAACAGACCTTGGATGTCTCTGATGTACTCTGGCTAAGTCGCTGTGTCTGTTGACATTTGTCCCTGTTTTATTGAGAGCTATGTCTAACATACCTGTCAAGTTTCTACTGCAAGAACCCAGGACAAAGCCATAATTAATGGGTGGGCAAAGGCCCAAACTCATGGTACATACCTGAGGCAGTGATACTACTACTGGCATATCATTCTAAATATAGATGTACTGGGTTTTATGTTTAGCTCCATCACATACACTGTCATATTGCATACCTTGCAGGTGTATTGTACTGGCAATTTTCACTGGATGTGGTTGATGTGCATGTTATAATGGGCCTGACCTGTCTTTGTATGTAGTTGTGAGTTTGTTGTGCATGGGAGCAGAGATATGAAGATGTGGGACTTGAAATGCAGTTGCAGATCTTCATCTGTATGAATCTGTATGGATTACCATACATAATAGTGCAGGGAATAATGTACTGCTCTTGTTTTGCTTCTCACAGGTGACCAGGGGGTGTTAGAGTGTGTCTCCCTTACAACCTGATGTCAATGTCTCATCAGATGCTGATGGTGATGGTTGCCATAGTGAGGCACAGGCAAGGTTGTAGGTGGCTGAATCTGTCCCAGAAAATGGCATCCCTCTTCTGCCTCCATTGTCACCACACACAGTATGCCCACATATACCCAATCGCCAGAGGCCACAGATAGTGGACAGTTGGAAGGTGGTGACATTGAACAGGACAGTGTGACAACTATGGCTTCAGTGAGTGCAGACACTGGCCATAGCAATACAGCTGGAGAGGTCCCAAACAGGCAGATTAACAGGGGTTCTCATAGGGGGACTGCTGTTCATCCACCACCACCTGTTGCAGGTGTGACATCACAGGTCACGTGCCTCATGTTTTGGTTCATCTTGGAGGCACTGGGATTGTTCTGAATGCAATACCAGATGGATGGTTATGGTTATGGATGCAGCACAGTCTGACATCCATGACTGCCTCCACCGCATTGGGGACACCCTGTATTAGTTCCCTGCTGTCATGGACAGACAGTGATGTGAGGCAGTGTCAGTCTTAGAACTCACAATGTCTGTGCTGGAGCATCTGGCTGGAGTTCAGCATCAGACACTTGGACGAAGGTCAGCAACACCATCTGCTGGGAGTCCAAGTGGCCATGCACAGTCATGCTCCTGTACTGGCAGTACCTACAGAGTTACAGAGGGAAGTGTGCCATTCACACCATGACATGGAAGGCCATGGGCATGTGGTCCTGGGTGATCCCACATGGGACACAGCCCCAGAAATTTGTAGTCACTGTCAGGTACTGGCACTGCATCTGACCTTGGGCATGGTGGTGCCAGTGCTACTCCTGGCAGAGCCAGTTCACATGTTCATGGCTAGAGTTGTCCACTCTACCATGTATGGTCCACAGCTGTTCAACATACACACATGTAGGGTTAGTACTGGGCTTGACTGTGGGCATGCACATACTCACACTCCACTGTTGCATGCAGATCACCAACAGACACATATGGCACCTCTCCATGTCCCATCTAACCCGTACCCATTCCTGACTCATACACATGCTGTCGTCTGTTTGACACAGCCTAGGCCTCTGGCACCCCCACACCATACCCTGTGCATGACATGACACCTGTGTCACATCCCTGCCATCCATGGCACCGATGCAGGGAAATGCAAATATGCGTCTGATGCACAAGGTGACTATATTACTACATGTACTTGTGTAGTGAAATATTGTTTTACCATGCCACTTGTGGGCCACTACAAGTATTGTATGCTGGCAGGTGTCATGACTACACATCAGACTTTGTGCATCTCTGTTGCATGATGAGATACTGGCAGTAGTTACAGAATAACAGGTGTGTCACAGGCCTGTGTATGTGTCCATTCCAGGTGTCTGAGGGTTAATCAATGAACACATGGTGGCAATACAGTGGAACAGGATGACATGGTGGCACAGCAGACCCATGATGTTAGCTGGGTAATGCAGTATATGTGTATGGCTCCCTAGGTGCATATGTGTATAACACTATATCTGGCACAATGGGGGCAGTCAGAATAATTATGCAGTCATACTTTGTGACAAGGTCTGCTACCTCCAATACATGTCACCTGGGTTTTCTGAATGTACACATCTAGAAGGTGGTGGACATCAGTTATGCTTATGTGGAGGAGGGCAATTTAGAGGCCAGCAGCTAGTCACATGCCCATAAAACACATAACCATTGCACAGGGATAACCCTCATGGGCATCACCATAGTGCTGCAAGGGGATATATTTACTCACAAAGACTTGCATGGTGCAAGATTAGAACCCCTATCTATCTACTATTATACACTACAGCTCACAGTACTTACTGCATGTGTCACCGAGTTTACCTGGCATTACACTGTCAGCTAGCACCAATAAGGTGGATGACATCAGCAGACCTTGTAAAGGAGGCCAATGTAGAGGCCAGCAGCTAGTCACAGATCCTTAAAATGCATAACCATTGCACAAAGATATGCCAGATGAGCATGTGTGTAGTGCCGCAAGGGGGTATATTTACATACACACACACACACACACCAGTTGGATGATGTGATATTAGAACCCCTACCTACCTATGTACTGTTACAGACTACAGTGCAGAGTACTTATTGCCTGCATTATAAGCCTTGGTGGCACAGTGGTAGCATTGTTGCCTCACAGCAAGAGGTTCTCCTGTTCGATTCACGACTGGAGTGCCTTCTGTGTGGAGTCTGCATGTCCTCCCTGCAGTTGAGTGGTGTCCAAAAGACATGCGTGAATGGGCATGCCTTCGCTGAAGGTTGGGCGTCGGGCTGGCAACTCGGCACTATAAAAAAATCCACTGCAAATCATTAGCAGACCTGAGTTCCACTGTGGCAACCCCTAACCAGAAAAAGTCGAAAAGACAAACAGCAGCAACAACTTATTGCCTGCATTATGGAGTTTATCTGATGTTAGATTGACAGCCAGTGCTCTTAAGGTGGATGACATCAGTAGGCCTTGTAGAGGAGGTCAATTTAGAGGCCAGTCACAGAACTGTAAAATACATACCATTGCAAGGAGATAACCCATGTGGCCAGTCATGTCCATAGTGCTTTAAGGAGATATCTTTACACACACACACACACACACACACACACACACACACACACACACACACACACACACACACACACACACACGTTGGATGATGTGAGATTAGAACCCCTACCTATCTAGTACTACACAATGCAGCTCACAGTACTTATTGCACATACCACAGTTTAGGTCTGTTGTATATATGGATGCAGGCACAGTATTTGTGGAGTACGCAAAGTGGCCTTATGTTAGACAGCAAGTGTGGCCTGGAGAGTGATACTGCTTGGTACTGTTATTGTATCTACTGTCCTAGGGGTGGGATACATGGTAATATCCCTGCTATGTGTGTACACTTACCAGTCTGGCCATATGTGGCTGTTTGCAGTTTAATAGGCAGGCATATGGCCAGGGATAATATGGCATGTCCAAGGCATGCGTTGCACCCATTGTGGGTGAGTGGATTATGTACTGTTGTGGCCTTGGTCTGGTTCCATGGAACAGCTGTTGTGATGTGTAAGTGCAGATAACACCAGCATCCTGGGGTATGTGGGGACATTCGTACATCCCTACACATATCTATATAAATGGGTATAACAGGGATGTCTCCTTAACCGCTGTTGTGTGTGTGTGTGTGTGTGTGTGTGTGTACGTTATGTAAATATGCTATGCAGATATATGTGGAGACTGTATCATTGTACTTTATATAGCTATATATATATCTTATTTTATATATATATATATATATATATATATATATATATATATATATATATATATATATATGCGTGTGTGTGTATGTGTGCCACATACTGATAGATACACTAATCAAGCATGAGAGGGATAGGGAGAGACAGATATGTATATGTTTACACATAGCAGGTCTTTGGGTGGTAGAGGCAACAGACCTGGGCTGAAGTTAGCTAAGTGTAGGAACATGGCCAGTGTGACTGTCACTACTTAAAGGGTGACTCCAGGTCAAAGCTATCCGTACTCCAGTCCAGAATTATGTGTGCTGCAGGCCATTGACTGCTGCACCTGTTACCACAGTGCTGAAGTTCCCTGATATTGTCCAAGGCATTACCTGGCTGTTTGCTGACCTTAATATGTGACTCATACCTCACAATTGTAGAGAGCTTCACAGACTGTCCAGAACTGTGCATCATATCTTTATTCCATTTTACATAACATTGTGGTTTTTCTGGCAAATTAGTGGCAAGTCATTGAAGATTGAATTCAATAAATAATGAGAGATATTTGAGTTTCAGACTCCATACACATCACGGCCACGGTGGTACAGCGGTAGCATTGTTACATCACAGCAAGAGGTTCTCCCATTCGATTCTTGGCTTGGCTTGGGAGTGCCTTCTGTGTGGAGTCTGCATGTCCTCCCCGTGGTTGGGCAGCGTTCAAAAGACATGCATGCGTAAATGGGTGTGCCTTCGTTGAAGTTTGGGCATCAAGCTGGCACCTCGGCATTTCATAAAAATCTACTGCCAATCATTAGTGGACCTGAGTTCTGCTGTGGTGACCCCTAACTGGGAAAAGCTGAAAGACAAACAACAATACTCCATACATATCAGGAGATTCATGCTAATGCAAGATGTGTTATTCTATCAACATCCTACATTTGCAAGGGCAATATTTAAAATGTGTCCCTATTTGTAGGCCTTTGTCCCACTTTTATTCATGGCTGTGGCCAGATTTCCTGCTCTAACAGGTTGAGAGGTATGATGTGACTGGGGTACATGATGTTACACCACACACGGGGAGTGACAGTCTGCATACCTCTCTCTGTACATGTTTTTACAGAATGTCCAGCATTTCTCCACATATGTCTGCACTGTTCCTCATACATTTTTGTTTTTTTGGTACTATACTGTAATACTGTAAAATGCAGTCACTGCACTGCTGTAACTACTGAGACATTTAAGTAATGGCCTTTACATCCTGCAGCTAATCTGACATGTTGTAACCTGCTGTTATACTAACCTAACCTTTAGGTTACTCAGAGCATGTATAATGTATTTCTGTAGGTTTGGCCATTTGTCCCCTATTCACTCTGGCTTTGTCCAGCTTTCTTGCAGTAACAGATTGAGGGGATATGTCAGTCTGTGGGAATGCCACCTAACAAGTACATCAAATGCAAAATATGTGGCTACTACCAGATTCAAACCATCAACACCATCACCCATACTAATGTTTCTAGCCTGCTGAGCCACACAGGCTGCTAAACAGGGATGCATCATTCATCACACAAGCAACAGCATACAGACATATACATTATCACCCCTGCATTACTTGAGACATAGAACATGTGTCTAGGTTCTGTCTCTATGTCACACCCCTGGATTTGGGTGGTCTGCTGATATACCATTGCAAAAATACTGCTACAGCTCTTATATGTGGGCACTGATGAGTTGGGGGTGGGGGTGGGGCGACTAGCACGTGCTCTGCTGGCATACACAGTTGAGTGACTGTTCTGTGACCCCACTGTTTGGCATCTCCCTTGAATAATGTAGTGGGGTTTCTAGACATGTGGCCTACTGAATATTACGGGGCACATACTATTGGACAAAGTACCTGTTGTGCCAAGTGTCTGTTACATCTCTGCAAGTAGCCCGGTAGCCCACTATATTCCCTTGCATACATGCGGCAGGTCCATACATATGCTACCATATTCTAGTACCTATTAAAAGTGGTGAGTAGCTGTGTGACTTACCTTGGAAATGCAGCTGTGGACAGACCTGTAGTTTGGGGTTGACTCTGTCTGATGCACACAGTCCACAGCCAATACATGGTGAGGTAAAGGTTGTGTGGGCTGGCTGGCATCATTTTTACTAACATCTATGTGAGTTGTAGTAATGTGTCAATCCCTAGGGCCCTAGGTTGTCAGTGTATGTGCTATGCATTGTCTCTTGGCCAAGACCAAGACATACTAGGCACGCATATGTCTGCTTACAGGGACTACCTCAGGGTTTCCTCCTTGGAATCCCCCTGTGGATGTGGCTGTGGTGACCTAGGCACTGGAGGGGGGGCTCTGTATCCCTTCCCTTTGCTGATCCTGCTGCAGCTGTTTCTGCAGGATCATATTATGTGACATGGCACATACTGTGAACATTTGTGCACATGTGGCTGGAGAGTACTGCAGGGCTCCACCAGATATACTGAGGCACCAGAACCTTGACTTCAGCAGCCCAAACACATGCTCTGTGATCCTTCTAGTTTGTGCATGTACCTCATTATGGTATTCTTCGGTGGGTGTGTGTGCATTTCTTTGGGTGTCATCATCCAAGTTTCCAGTGCGTAGCCAGCATTCTCCAGTAAATGGCAGTGTGGGATGTCCCCTGTAGCAAACATCTGGTACAGCTGTGATGCATGCCAAATATGGGAGTCATGATAATGACCAGGACTGCTAGCACACACATTCATGATAATGCCCTGGGCATTGCACATGACCTGACATTTGATGGAGTGGTACCCCTTGCAGTTCCTGTAGAGTCTACCCTCCTCACCAGGTGGTACCTTGATGTGTACATGAGTGCAAAATATGGCACCCAGTACCTCAGGACAGTGTGCTACACAGTAGACGGGTTGTATACTGCTAGCCCTCACCTCAGGCATGAAAGGAAAATAAATGTACTCACTGGCATGTGGTAGCATGGCATCCAAGAAATGTTGGAGTACTCTGGATGCTGATGCCTGTGAAGCCCCCATCATGTCCCCAGTTGGGCTTTGGAATGTACTCATAACTAGTATCCAGAACTTAGTTTCCACTGGGATGGGTTCCCATCTCTTGGCTCTGGGTGTGAGTTGAGGTCGGCAGAGCTCAGTGAGTTCTTTTAGTATGTCCCTGTGAACCCTGTAGTGCTCTACAATCTCCAGCTCATGTAGCCCCTCAAAGGTTTCCCTGACCTGATCATTTTTCTCCTTCTCAGTCTAGGCCTAATGTCAGCATCAGCAACAGTAGCATTGACCTCAGCATCTAGCACATACATATGCCGTAGACCTGCAGCAGCTCCTAGCATTTCTTCAGTTATAAGTCCCAAGTCTGTACTCCAGTGGTGCAGACTATGGGGGTGAAATTAGATTGTAGGGTTTCTACAACATTTATAATGCTCTGCTGTACATGCAGGCTTTGTGATTGGCTACTTATGATGCATTTCACCTGCCAAGTAAATCATTAAGGACAATTACTGGTCCTAGTTCAAGTGGAATAGTGAGAGATCATTGCCTTTCTCAGCTAGTTTATTTATTTAATTTTTTAACAGCCTTCCTCACTCAGCACTGCAATGTGCTGCACAAACACTCACCATGAAGGTAAACAATACTCAGCAGTCATTGCACATGCTTTCATGGAAGGTTACACTCAGCACCATGGTGTGCTGTGCAAACAAGCTCAAACACACCATGAAGGTAAACAAAGTTTATCAGCCAGTGTATATACACACCCCCTTGCTGAGCACAGTGGCACGCCATACAAACAAGCACTGCTGTGCTCCAATGAGCTTAAAAGGATGCGGACACACCCCCTTTTGATGTCGGCTTCCTCATCTGTGGACACCAACATGGTTGTCTAACTACACGGATGGGATCTGCGGACATGGATACCCATTTGTGCTATTTGGAAACCCCATCTCATTTGTATAGAGATCCATGCCTCATTAGCGACCAGAGCAGTCTACCATTGTACATACTCCATGCAGGATCCTATGATGCATTACTATGACATAGTACTAATTTTGGTTTTTACACTTTTTAAGTTTTTCTTTCTTAGAATGTTTGTGCACTGCACTGCTGCGCAGAAACATGATCTGATTATTAAAAAAAATATTTTAAATTATTTTCCATTAGGTTTTGTATGCACAGTGGATAGTTTTGCACACATATTTGTCTGCTATGCTATTTCTGTCCTTCTTACTGCACTTCTACAACCCCTGTTCTCTGCTTAACATCCTGTACATGGAATTTTTCTGTGTATATTTTGGACACCAACATGGGGTCTGCAGAACTGATTATCTGCTTGCTGGATCACACTACCACCCTCATTTGCATGCAGTTCACCTGCTTATGAGGTGATTTGCATACCATGGACTCTTCCGTATTGGCACGCTCATGCACGCCCCTCAGCTCTGTTTCCTGGATCGCACACCTGCTTACATTCATGTAAGCAGTGTGCCACTATGCCTACACAGAAAATAAGTCCATGTAGGCTTTAATGAATTCCTCCTATACAGTATAAGATATCAGACTGCCAACCAACCACAGAATGAAGGATTAGTTGAGAGATTTCTTAAAACATTGAGATCCAAACTAAGCAGAGTTGCTGGCATTGACTGTAAGGCCATGGACTAGTTGTTAGTTTGCTATGGCAGGGTCATGAGCTTCATCTGGGTTTATCCCATTTGAACTCTTGAATTGCAGGCATCTAAAGGGACTATTTGACATTGCTAAGGAACTTGAGGAAGCAAAGAAAAGACCATTTATTGTGTACTATAACACCATATGAGTTTGCAGGATAGATTAATGATGGTTACACCGATAGTAAAGGAGTGCATGCTGGGAGCCCAGGAGATACACGAGTTTATAATTAATACCCGTAAAACAGAGAAAGTGACTTCAATATTCCAAAAATACTCTTAAATAAATCTGATGGCAGCACTTGGTTCTATACCAACTTTATGAATCGGTATATGCAAATTAAAGCCTGATAGCTATTCTATGTCTAGAACTGATGAACTGATACATAACTTAAGAAAGGCCAGATGTTTGACAATATTACACTTCTGCTATTGCATTACAAAGTTTTACCACTTGGTTCAGTGGAAGTAACTGTGACGGAGAGCTGGAACTGGGCCCAATCAAGGGCTGCAGCTTGAAGATCTTGTGACTGATATTTCCTGGCAGGGCTATATGGACTGTGTAAAGATTCAAGAATATTGGATAAGTTATTGTCAGAACTGGATAGGTTGGGACTTGAAACCATATATCAGCATGCATATGTTGAAAATAGATGTTACCACTTGTAACATGATGTTCTATAATAATATAATAACAGCTATTAATGAAAAATTGTGCTGTGATGTCATTTATATTGATTTAACTTCAGCATTTGACAGGGTCATACACAAAACACTGACCAATAAATTAGTCCAACTAGATATTGATGTACTCTTGATAAGATGGATAGCTGCATGGCTTACAAATAGGACATGGCAAATATACAGCAAATAGATAGGTGAAATGCTTGGTTACAGTCAGGATGTCCCACATGGCTCTGTCCTATGACCTTACTTGTTTAGACTATCTTTCAGACCGGACTTTTTCATCTTAGGTGTTCTACAGACCATATGCAGACAACCTGAAATTGGGTGAACTGATTACATGTGTTACAAATAAGGCATGTCTGTATAACTTGATTAAATTGACCATTTGGGCACAGGATAATAATATGTTGGTAAATACATAAAAACTAAGCATATGAGATTTGAGAGACATAAATTGAAAGGTGAATATTTTATACAGCATGCAATGATTGAAACTGTAGACTCATTTAAGGACCTGAGTATATGGTTAGATTCAGCTATGAGTTTTTCTAATCATATCAACCAATTGGTTAATGATAGTTAAGAACTATAGGTTGTATAAATAGATTTATAAAGACTAGGAAATCAAAATGATGAAGTCATTGTTTGTTAGTTACATTAGACCCAAACTTGAGTATGGAATAACAATGGGCAGGATTCACGAAGCCTCCGTGTAAGAGTTACAAGGCTTACACGGAGGCTACAGTTAAACGGTGTGACGTCAGCATGTCATGCATATGCATGAGGGCATGCTGAATCACACCTAAGGCTAACACGGTCCGTGGAAGACAGTAGGGGGCGTGTCCATAGGCTGAGCCCTGCAAACGGACACGCCCCCCAGAAGAGTAAAAGTCCCGAAAGTAAATCCCCACGACAGAGTCCATGTAAATGTGAATAAACACAACACAACACATGCCCCCACAGACTATGAACATAAAATGTATAAATGAACATCTTATATATATTTTTTTTAAGTTGTAAAGATGTTTGCCCGTGAGTGCGCTTATGCTGGCGTGCCCGTCGCTTAGCCACAGTTAGCAGTCAGTGGAAAAGCATATAAGAACTAAATATGCAAAGTAAGCCAAGAAGCAATAGCATAGCAGTAGAGACGTCGGCTGAAGACGAGGCAGTCATGGTTCGAGCCCCCACAACGTCAATTTTTATTTTTAGTGAAATAAGCACGAAACAAGTCCCTGACATATATGTACACATATAAAATTATATTTTATGTAAAATGTAATGAAATGGGCCATGTATTTTGAAGAAATGTGAGATAATAATAAAAAAAAAAATGTCAGATGTGCCTATAGCTGAGCCACAGTCTAACAAGTTGAGTACATCTGCCTGTAGGTGAGCAGTGGTTTAACAGGTGTAAAATGAGTGACCTGGGTTGAGCAGCATTTTAACACGCTGAAACTGTGTGCCCGTAGCTGAGCTGAGCGTAATATGCGTGCTGACAGCCAAACCACGCGTAAACCAGCGTGATCCATTTGCGTGGAGCTGTGCACCACGCCAACAAGCTAACCGACAGGCAACGTTGAGCAAGCTGTATCAAAACTGCCTTTACACAGACACACCTCCTAGCTTGTGTAGACAGACATAACATATAAAAAGCAATGGCCAGGTTTGAACCCAGGATACCATGCACCATAGTCAAAGTACTGAACCACTAAGCCATGACAGGTGCACTTAGAAATGCAGTAATAGCATATATATAGGAATGAATAGAAAGAGGAGCATGACAAAGCAGGTTTTGTGAAGCTGATACAATTCCAAAATGGCCAATCACAGATAAGTGCGGGAAAAACGGCATATATAAGCCCCATAGGCGGGAATACACAGCATAACCGATTGTAGAACCGACTTGCAGCCAGGATGTCAGGTGTAGGTGAGGGTAGTTGCTTCCGAGCACAGAGGTGGGGCATTGAGGAGTCCAAATATATGGTTTGGCTCCTTGTCCACAATCATGAGGCCCAACTCATGTCGGGCCAGGTCCTGTGGGCAGCATATAGGGCTGAGGTATGGGACCGGTTGGCTCATGATCTCAGCAGTGCCACACGGACACCAAGGACTGGTGAGCAGGTCCGTCACCACCATGCGGACCTGAAGAGACAGAAGCAGGACCAACTGAATCATTGGATCAAGGAGGCCCGGCAAATACCCAACGCCCCACTACTGAGTAAGTTACATGTAGTTATTTATGTAAGAAATTAACCTAGCTGATATTATGGAGATGTGTATTCCAATATCACTTTATTTATATTACAGCTGCAGGTGTCCATTCTGTGAACCATCGAGCCTATGGCCATAGGCTGGCATGGTTGCGCCACCAGGCAGGTCAGTAATTCTCTCCCTGTAACTGTAAATAAATATATAAGTATGACAGTTAGCAAAAGAGTGCAGTGTAGTCATTAATTAATAAAATGTGCAAGTAACAGTGTAAGAGAGTTTGCAAGTTTTGCTTGATTACAAAAGTGTGATGCAGCCTTTAATCCAAACATAAAAATGAAACAAGTCTGAAATAAAGATGTCCCACCTGTAATATAATAGTACATAACCTGCAGCAGGGTGAGAAGTACAGCTGCAGAAGCTGAGTAAAACACATGTGTGAAATATATCCCTGTTGAAATACAGAAACATGACAGAAGTGAGACTGTTGGAAAGGATTGTTATAACTACAGGTAAAACATGTCAATAAAGCCTAGAATTAAGTACCATCCTGAATTGTAAAAATAAAACAATTGAGAGAGTGTGAGAAAGAGGTATGAATCCACCAATAAAGTAGTAATAACTCCTGAATACAGTATACTGCAGTCAGTACAGAATGAAATGAATGTGACAGGCAGAACCAAACTAACATGTGTTGAAAATGGTACCGCAGCTGGAATGTGTGTCCCAAAATCTGGATATGTTGCTCTCAGTTTGCAATATGCAGATAGTATGGTTGTCTGAAATACCAAACATCCACAGTTGTCTATAGCTATATAAAGCAAATGTAGCAGGATGATGTAGCTGAACAGAGCCAGATATGAATGTGTATGAATAAAAATGAAAATGTATATTGATGTAGCAGTAACATTCCTATCACCAACCTGAAGTAGTTATCACATAGGAAACTGTAGGCAGAACTGTAGTGTGTATATATCTGCAGCTATTAGAAATGTACAGCATATGTATTGGTATTTGAAGTTGTTAATTACATTTTCTTCACCCTACCCTATACCCACATATAATCCATTCCACGTGAAATTGGTATGTGCAATCACAATTAACACCCCTGGACATTTGTCCTGTTGTTTCATACATATTTGCATGTACATTGATGCATCTGCCCTGTTCATACATCCAAACCTGATGGCCTGTTGCCATCAATCAACCCTGCATGTTGTTGGATTGTGTATTGCTGTTCAAATTATGCATGTGTTATGCTTTCTGTTCAATGTTTTGAATATATGGGTGTTTGGTTAATGGGAATACTAATGCATGCTGTTACAACTAATTGTGAATGGTATTGTATGTTACTAACCCAAACTGTCATAACATAATGCAAAACATAGGACGACAGGGAAGGCGGGTTCCAGCGGACCCACCTCTCCCTCCTCAGCTGGTGAGTGCACCTGGCAGTAGTGCCCAGGCCGGACCCTCCTCCGGTGGCCCTGTGCCACCTGCGGGTGGAAGCGCTGCAGGGGATGGGGCTCGTCCCCCCTCTGCAAGTGTGGCCGGAGGAGAACATCCACTCACCCTCCGTAATGTCCAGACTGTGGTGCATAGGGAGATCCTGGATGCTGTTCTTGGGCCCCTACACCAGCTTGAGGCACGGGTGGCACAACTAATGGGCGTGCCTGCTGCCCGGCCTAAACAGCCCCCAGCACAGTCTCGTCCTGGGCAGTGAAGGCACAGTGGCAACTGCCCATGGGTGGGGATCTCAGTTCCTCTGTTGCCATCTGTGGGCTCATGGGCTCGAGATATCCAAACATCTGCCCCCGTCAATTGTGTAACCCCCCCCACATGTGTCATACACCGCCCCTGTATGCGTCTTGTTTGTCTTGTCTGTTAACCTACCCAACCTACCTCCCCAGCTATACTGACTTCCTGTACCTGACATACCACTCTCACCTGGAAAAATTGTGTAACCCCCCCACATGTGTCATACACCGCCCCTGTATGCTTCTTGTTTGTCTTGTCTGTTAACCTACCCAACCTACCTCCCCAGCTATACTGACTTCCTGTACCTGACATACCACTCTCACCTGGAAAAAAAAAAAAAAAAGGGCACTCTGTACCCACAAAAAAATGATGCCCCATACATAGCTGCCCATTTTGGACACATGTCTGCTGGACATGGAAACTGTCAATTACAATTGGCTGTACAACAAGTATTATTGTTGTTCTTACACCTCTCTCAGGGGGGGAAGGTTTCAAATGTCACACCAAATTACAAACATATGCACAGCTGATGCTGATGAAGAAATGGGCAGCTATGGGCTTTACCTACATCCCTCCTGCAAAACCCGAGCTTGTTTCCCTACTGTCCTACCCTCTTTGTGACCCCTTTTTCACCACTTTCCTGTCTCCCCATTTTAATTTCTTTCAAAGAAATTAACGCGAGTGTGCTCAAGAGTAAGCACTTTTAAGCAGTTGTAAGCGGGTATGCGCGGAGCTGAACACCAGTGCGCAAGCGTGAGCTCTGCGCAAACCAGCGCTAACCCGGTTACAACTGCTTAAAAGTGCCTTAGTCACTCTGAATGACAAGGCCTGTAGTCTGCTCAAAAGCAAAATAAAATCCCACTGTCAGTCCCGAACCCAGGACCTTGGAAACAATAGTCTGCATGACTTACCACGAAGCCATGACTGCTATAAAAGAACATTGTGCTACAATAAATATATCATGCAATAGTAGGAATGAATGTAAAGGGAATATAGGATGTGTAGTACACAAAGCATGTCATGTATATTTACTGTCAAATGTAGTGGATTTCTATAATAGTAGTGTGTGAACAGAAACAGCCATGCTAGTTGGTAGCTAGTAGGTAATAATGTCACTGTAGCACCTTGCAAGCCACACACATACTCACAGCAGGATAATCACTGCCCATACCCCACAACCTCTTACAGCAACGCATCCGGACTAAGTAATAAAAAATGTGGAGCAAAGGCCCAAAAACAGGGACACATTTCAAATATTGCTCCGACAAACTTAGACAGTTGAGAGAGTGACAGGTTTTGCATTATGTTGGATGTTTGGAAGGGTATGAAGTCTGAAACTGAAATGTTTGTCACTATAATCTGACTTGAGCCCTGAGTGACTTGCCAGAAAAAGCTGTTTATGAGATATGGACCAAAATATGAGGCAAAAATGTGGACATCCTGCAAATATCTGTACACTTGAGAGGTCTGACACTGCCATATTTGAATAGTTAAGAGCCTAGACATATGAACAGTGACTGAATTACAGGGATGCCCCACAGACTCCCTGTGAAATGTACAAACAGTAGGCAGAAAGGTGTTACAACACATGCAATGGTAACTATGAAGTACTGAAAGTATGCACCACTTGTATGGCAGAAATAGTGTAGTAATACATATGCTCATGCTAACCCACAGTCACAACTGCAGAATACCAGACAATTTAATGGGTGTACCCCACTGATA
>NC_056729.1:1051933486-1051950986 GCF_019279795.1 Protopterus annectens | reverse complement strand
TACAGTGAGCATTGACCAGGGTAATGTGGTATCTGTGGCACATGCTTCCCCACACAGCAGCCATGGGCATGGCCCTGAGATGGTACCACACAGACAGATGTCCAGGGGTTATCGTGGGAGCATCCGTGGGCATACTGCCCCTGTCAAACGTGCCCACAAAGGTCTTACAACCTCAGCTATGTTTCGGGCTGTCATGCAGGCACAGTCACGTATGTAACGGTACACCAGACAGGGTCTGAGGGAGCTGACAGCATGTCGCACAGCCATGAGTGACAGTACGCATGACATTGTGGCTGCCATCCGTAATTTCACCGATGTCATAGACAGACGTTGTGGGGACATATTAGATCAGTTCCACAACTACATGTCCATGAGCCAGGGCAATGGTGGATGGTTGAGGCATCGACATGGGCGTATACCAGCAACAGCAGCAGCTGGCAGTCGTCACGGATGACAACAGGGCTGTGGCTGCCCCCATAGTGCCAGCAGCAGCTCCAGCAATGCTGAGTCTGTGCTGTCATCAGACCGCCCCAGGAGACCACGTGCACGTGGCTCTGGGCAGGCCCAACAGGGATCTGTGTCCAGTCAATGAACAGCTGCTTCTGATGACAATACCCAGTCTGGATTAGTACCGGATACGGTCCGTAGCACCCCTGCAAGGCACAGGTACCGTGTCCGTGGCCAGAGACACTGATCTGTATGACCTGGCAGGTACAGTCTGTGGCTGTCCACAAACACAGGTATATGGCAACCATGAGGTGGAACTGTGTGCATCCATACACACATGCAAATTGGCAACACCTAGGGCTACCACATACATGCACACAATACATCAACATTGCCCCACCTTGTACTGCTGTCCCTCACCCACACACATACACATACATGTCAATTGGTGGTATCAGTGTCAGACTCAGGCATACCAAGTTCACACCCTGTGCATATGATGAAACTGTGCCACCTCCTGCAATCTGTAACATCAGTGCAGGTACAGGTTAATATGTTGCTGATACACAGGGTGACTACATAGATGTGTAGTAATAGTGTCATGTTGTTAACAGTGCAGTGTGCTGATATAATTGTGGGTATATCCCAGCATGCCTGATGCAGTAAGGGTATGATTGTCTTGTACTGTTTTCTACATTCATGGTAAGTACCATAGTGTATCATCTGCACATGTTTGCATACTGGTGTTAAGGATGTCAACAGAAGGCCACATACATAGGTAGCACAGGAGATAAGGTAATGAAAGTATTGATACGCAATGATGGACATGTAAACTGAAAGTGGCATGTTGCCCACACTGGACTCTGCAATGCAGATGTTTGAGGATGTTGATATGTGTGCAGTACTACACGACTGGTACAGGACACACAGGAGCACCCTAGCACTGCAAGCTCACATCTCATACCATGCTAGACAGCCCCAACACACAAAACTAACTTTCACAGGAGGGAGAGTCCCCATAAATGTCAGGGATACTGTGGTGGCAGGACAGGTAGCATACATCCTACTAAGTATTGAACCACTGAGTGAAGGCTCAGTGTCTGTTATTTGACATGTGTATTACTGCAGATATGAGCACCTGGGTTTCCATCCGGTTATTGTACATCCTGATGGTACATGGTCTGTACACTTGTGTGTGCTGAGACTGGAACCTGGCCATCTGACCTGTGTATTTCCATGTACATGTGTATAGTGCCTGCATATTTGCACTGTTACCTACTGGAAGTGGTACAGCTTGTTTGTTGTACAATGGACTACACGCAGCCCTGCTTACTGTAGCTTTGTTTGCATGCATGTTTGCTTGCAGTTACCCTGAAACACTGATTCCACCTGCAATGAAGATTTACGGAGCTTCTGTGGATTCCTAGTGACATCTGCATAGCTTACTATATGTATGTCCATGTCTCACTTGACAGAACGTCACTGTTTCTCCTGTCCGCATGTACGTTGACTGTGACACATTGCATATGACTTACCTGGCATTTGACCACGTGAGCAGTCATATATGCCAGTGCTAACTAATCACAGGCACTACACCCTCACATACTCACCTTCTGTACCCTGTTCCTCATTAGCCCTATGTGCTGTTAATCACCATGGCAATCACAATACTATGGTAGCATGTGCAAAGGTCACTTGTCAGTCACCTCTATGGTACAGTTGTGGAATATGTGAGTCATGTGGCAATGTCACCGCTGCCACATGTACACACAGTCAACTACACATGGATGTACAACACATGGGTGAGATGCAACCACATAGCCAAACTGGGGACTAAGCACTCTGAATCCAGTACTGGCATAACCTGTCAGGTGGCATGAAATACTACAGTGACTACAATACCAGTCTGATGTAGACCTACACTGACAGCAATCCAAACACATGAACACACTGGGGCATTCATGGAGCCTCAGAATAGCATCCTGCCTGAGCAGCAGACACCTCTGCAGCTGGCACACAGGCATACGTTAAGCCAGAACACAGCACGTGCAACACATAGCACACAAATCCTGTGTGCCAAACAATCACAGCCTGTACGGCTAGACAACACACCTGCTACAGTTGTGTTAGGTACCTTTATTGTCCGGTACAGTGAGGTCCTGCTCACCAGGCTGGACAAGGTGAAGGTCACAGTGATATGCCCGTGGGGCACTATGGTCCACCACATAACACAAGCATACAGGTCAGTCAGAGGCATGGACACATATGACTCAGTCATTGTCCATGCCACTATGGCTGACCTGTGATGTACCTCCCTGGACTACATGATAGGGAACATAGAAGGGCTCTCTGAGCATGTGGCACAGGCTGGTATGACCCCGACCTTGGTTGGCATCATACCCTCACCAAGAATGCTGAAGTATTACTGAATGCTGATGAATTACTATAGCTACAACACCCTAGCTGAAAGGTTCCTAGCATGTAGTCACTGCATTGCTATGGAACAACTTGTTACCACTCCCACAACAGATGAAAACATGCAGCACCTGTTCATCAATAACATGTAGACTATATGCCCCAGACCAGATGTGTATCTCTCGCTGCTAGGATGATACCATATACAACTCACACTGTATATACACATACCACATGCAGCACCCGCACAGAAAACCACAGTCATAATGTTATCCAGTGCAAATACCATGTATTCACATATGGCAGGCGTCAGACATGGGAACTATTGAAGGTCACAGGTATATATGTGTATTTGGCACACACATACATCATATGTGTGCATTGCCATTACTGGTTTAATCAATGTCATGCATTATTGTGAACAACAACCCACACACATGGGCATTATGTGTGACAAAAACACACGTGGCATTTGTGGAATTCAAAGCCATAACTAACTGTGCTATGACAGTAGTGAGAGACCCAGTAGCAGAGCGTGCTATTTGCATTACTGGGAGATTTGCCCTCTTCTGCTGTACTTGTAGGGTGCTGACATCATCTCTGTGTAGAGATTGGAATATGCAGCAGCTGGTTATTTGTACTACTTGCCAAAAGGGTCAGTTCTCACACACATGTGATTGCACACACCCTATTTAAACACCCCCACACACACTTGCCATTTGCAGGATTCAAACCCCTACCTAACTATGTTATGACACTAGTACGAGACACAGTAGCCAAGCGTGCTATTTGCATTACTGGGAAGTTTCTCTTCTCCAGCTGTACTTATAGGGTGCTGACATCATCAGTGTTTAGAAAGGGGAATGTGCATCCTGTAGTGTGTTCTCCTAGTTGCCAAAAGGGACATTTCTCTCACACAGAATTGCACACACACTAACCCCCCTTCACCCAAACACACACACTGAGCATTTGCAGGATTTAAACCTCTATCTAACTATGTTATGACACTCAAGACGGACGCATTAGCAGAACACGCTATTCACATTACTGGGAGGTTTCCCTTCTCCTGCTGTACTTATAGGGTGCTGACATCATCAGTGTTTAGAAAGGGGAATGTGCATCCTGCAGTGTGTTCTCCTAGTTGCCAAAAGGGACATTTCTCTCACACAGAATTGCACACACACTAACCCCCTTCACCCAAACACACACACTGAGCATTTGCAGGATTCAAACCCCTACCTAACTACATTATAACACTTGAGGGAGATGAATTAGCAGAGCACACTATCCAAATTACTGGGCATCTGTTCTGCACCTGCAGTATTTATAGGGTGCTGACATCATTATTTATACAGAGGTATGTACATCTATTACTACCTGTCAGGTGGGGGATAGCATATATATGCATTTGCAGCCACTTACTTCGGGGTCAGATATGCACATCAGCACTGGCAGGTTATGTTCTATACGATGCTTCGTGACCACAGGACCTGTAACACACAACACAACCAGTTCAGACCACCCCTCCCACATCCAGGACACACACTTTGCTTCCCTGGGAACAGTGCCAAGATATGAAGGTGTTCACATGCACCATTCCAGTTGTTAATGTCAGGTACAGGTATATTGTGTGTGGGAACTACTCAGGCCTCTACATCATTACCCTACAGCCACTACAATTTGTGAGTCCATGTGCTATGGCAGGACCACTCACCACAGCCACAAGGGGGAATACATATTGCAACTGACCATCTGCAACATGGGTACTCACTGTTCCACACCAGAGGTAGACCACCATTGTTGATATCTGATCATACCCACCTTTCCCTGGACATCCATATCCCATCCCCACCCCCAGGCAAGGTTATCACTGCAAACAAAGTGTATTTATCAAAAGCAGACTTTGCACTTGTGAAGACTGGGGTGGAAAACTTCAAAGTACCCATGCTGGGGGGGAGTATACAGGCCACTCTGCATAATCCTTGACAATTGCATTCTATGAGCATGTGGAAGGTTGGCATTGATCATGCTATCCCAAATATACCCATGATTCCTCCACAACAGGACACCTGTCAGGTGTACACCAGCCATATATGAGCTGTCCAACAGACAGAGTGAGCTAATACATTGCAGAGCAGTAGCCCACAGAGGGAGGACATCTCTGAACAGTACTGGCATGACACTTCAATCCCTCATAATTATCACGACAAAGTGTTGACAGTGAAATTGTCCAGACACTGCAGATAAGGCTCCCCTCAGTCTGTTATTGACGCCCACTTACTGTTAGAGGTCCTCACCAACCCTCTTCCAGCACACACCAACAACATGAATGTGGCATAGCAAATTCAACCCCTGGGATCTCCACTGTGTCCCTGCTTGAAGGAGGCACAGCACACTAGCCTCAAACGGTACCTTATTTGACCTACTTTACAGTGGCACAGTAGCCTACTGTACTGGGGAGGCAGACGCCAAGCACACTCTGGCTAAGCTTTCATTCCCTAGGGCAAACAGCCTAGTATTGACCTCTACACCCATATGTTTAATTGTCAGATGCACAATATTTGTTGCTGATAGACTGTTTGCAGGTCTTTATTGCCATAGCATTCCCTGTTTCTATGAACAACTTGTGTATCTGTGGAAGATGTTTGAATATGAGAGGGATCCACTATATCACTTATGTCTCTGTAGTCAATTAACTGTGTGCACTGGGCAGATTGCTGTAATGTGGTTGGTTCCTGGAATTACACGTACAAATACCAGATATGTGTGGCCAACTGCTAAACTGAGATATGGCCTAAGTGTGTGAGCATGCCCAGTTCAGGCTTTCCATGGCATGTTGTCTGACATATGTCTCATTTATCAAAGTGTGCGAGCATGCCCAGTGTGAGCTTTCCATATGTTGAACTCTGCAGTCCACCACATTTGTGGATGAGTGTGAACTTTAACAATATCTCACGTTTATGGTTGTGTGTTGGGTGTCATGTTGTGTACTTACTGGCCAACTGCTTTGTGTCTGAACACAACAGGGATTATACTGTGCCTGCAGGGTTTGCATGAGATACTTTGCATACAGTTGTCAACATCCTTTCATACTGACCTAACACTGTAGTGCCATATAGTGTACTGGTTCAGTACTTTCACTGTGGTGGACAGTATCCTGGGCTTTAGTCCTATCACTGCTTTAAATTTTCATAGTGAGCACAACAGACTAGTTAGGGCCCAGTTGTGCACATATGACCATGTTGCATTATGTTCAGATATGGACTAATTAAACCAGGCTTGTCCAACATTGGTAGTGTATTCCACAACATAGGTGGACATTGGCAAACACTAGCGATGTGCCCTAGGCCATTTCTAATGCTAGTCAGAGAGTGTGTTTGTCCTTCGACACACATTGTAACTGGAGTTTGCCATGACATATGTCATGGTTAGTATACTGTGCCTCAGTCTACCTGTGACATAACAGTGATACCCAGGGTAAACCTACCATCTCCCATCCACTCATCAGGATTCCTCTTGAGGGTAGTCGATGAGTGACTCTCTGGCTAACCTATACTGGGAGTTTACTCAAGAGTGGGGCTGGCTTCTAATTTATGGATCATTCAGTACAGCTAGTCCTACGTATGTCAGTGCTGGGGTTCAAGTCTCTCATGCACATAGCTCACTGCCATTCATATTGTAAAAGGTGCAGCATGTTCATTGATTCCAGCTTGGACATGGCTTTATACATCAGGCACAGCTTGCCTCTGGGCGGGCAGTATGGCAGTGTGTGGAGCTGCAGTTTGTTTAATCAGGCAAGACATGGCATCTGTTCAAGCTCTTTGATACTCCTGGTGAGGTACTTTTGGGGTCTTTCTAGTTGATGGAGGTGTCTGCTGAGGTACATCCCACAGGGGCCATTGTAGTCAACTGTGATGCTGATGAAGGATGACCGCAGAGCCACAATGACCTACCCTGATCTAGATCTGACTACCTTCATGATTAGGTGGGTATATGGTATTTTTCTGTAACCACTACAGCCACATGCTTGTCCAATGCAAGATATCTATCAACTTGTGTCCCCAGGTCTCTTATTACATGTTAAGTACTTAATGGGTTAACACCTATGTGGTAATTGGTGGATACTTACTGTATATCCACAGGGGTTGACTATACACTTTTCTGCAATTAGCTTGATGACATGGCTATGGCACCAGTTGTCTGTTTCTATGTGGCCCTTTTGTGGGATGCTTGTGTCAGCTGGAGGGTCAGATATGGCGGCCAGTTTGTAGTCCTCTGCAAACTTGTTCAGACACAGTCCTTCCATGTTGGCCTGTACCTATGGGACATATATACCAAACAAGGGAGGTCCCGGGACCGAGCCTTGTGGGATGCCAGTTGTATCTGGTTTGTAGTCTGACATGGCTGCAGCATTTCTGACCATGTCAGTTCTGTCCTTGGTCTGGTTTGCAACCCCTCTACTGACATAGGGGTTTATATTTAAGCTGGTGAGCTTATCTATAATGAACACGTGGGGTATTGTATGGAAGCCTTTTGCAAGGTCCAGCTAGGCTGTGTGGACCACATTCCCCTCATCAATGACCTTAATGACTGTTGCAAACGAGTCAAACATGTTTAAGGGGCAGGATCTGCACTTAAGAAAGCAACACTGGGTAGGGACCAGTGTCAGTAGGTCCCCAATATCTTTATGTCTGAGGTACATGCTGATCCTTTCCATAGCTTTGCAGACCAAGCTTGTCAGAATTCTGGGGTGGTAGTTTGCAGTATCCATTCAGGCATCACCTTTGTGGAGAAGGACCACTGTTGTTGTACACTGCTCTTTGGGTACATATCCTGTGGTAAGGCTGACATTGAGCAGTAGTGTTATTTGGCATTCCATTCTTCTTGGAGTCCATGTTGGACTCAGCCCAGGACATCATCTCGTACCATTTATGCTGTGTGTTTTGCTTTGTAGATGCTGGCTGTTACCTCAGCATCTGCAATGTCAGGGGGCCAGCACTCTGCTAGGATAGATATTTGGCATTTTGGGGGGGGGGGGTTTGCACTGCACCTGTCAGGTTGGATGTTGGCAATATGTGTGCGTGTTTGGTATGTTGTTTATAATATTTGAGTGATTCAGAGCATATCTGTGAATTCCCAACAAAGTTCCTACCATCAGTTAAGAAAGCCTTGTGATTATCCTTAGTGTCCTGTACAATGTGTATCTTCATAGGTTCATAGGTTCATACTAGGCTATCCGCCCTAGGGCATTTATAAGCCTAGACAGAGTGTGTGTGCCTTTCGCCATGCCTTGCTATGTGAATATTATGGCCATTTAGGATTTACTTTACTGTGCCTCTGTCTGGACGTGACACAGTGAAGACCCCCAGTGTACATCTACAACCACCCATCCACTTGGCAAGATTCCTGTTGAAGAGAGTCAGTGAGGGGCTCTGCCTAACATGGAGTGGGATTCCGTTCCAGGGTGTAGGGACCCTCTGGGTTATGTATCTGTCCCTCCAGCACATCCTATTTCATTATGTGTTGAGGTTGACATCTCTCACTCTCACAGCTCCAATGGATTTGGGTTTTCTGGGGTGGAGCATGTCCATTAATCCTGTGTTGGACATGTCCTTGTACAACAGGCATACAATGCCTCTGGGTAGGCAGTATGTGACTGCATACAGCTGGGGTGTCTACAGCCAGGCAGCATATGACATATATTTGAGACCCTTTATCCTCTTGGTGAGGTACCTTTGAGGTCTTTCTAACTGCTGCAGGTGTTGGGTAAGGTACATCCCAAATGAGGCATTATACTAAATTATGGGCCTGATTAGAGAACAGTATAGAGGCACAATGACCTCTGTTGATGTAGATGTGAATCCTTTCATGATAAGGTGGCCAATATAGACGGTCTTCCTAGCCATGTTGGCAATATGAGTGTCACATGGCAGGTTACTGTCCACTTGTGTCCCTAGGTCCCTGATTATTCCTTCCATACATAATGGATCACCACCTATGTGGTAATTTGTGAGTACCTTGTTTGGTATTTGGTGAGACATTCATACTGTCCAGTGTCTTCAGTACGGCTGAGTGGGGTTCCTGTGTGTGAGAGTGTGGTCTGTAGCATGCTACAGACTGTACAGCAGTTTTGCCTACGGTTAGTTGCACATGGGTGGTCTCCGATGCTTCGTGCACTGTCAGTTACCTGGATGTGTGGGTATCTGTGCTGAATATGGATACTCCCCCTCCTTATATGTTTTGGTCCAGGTTTTGGGGCCATAATGCATGATATGAGGTATAACCTGGTAGTGCTGGTGTGTGGTCAGGAGCCTTGCTGCAGGTTTCTGTCACTGCATGGACATCAATGTTCTCCATACTGGTGAGGGCCTCGGGAGCATGCATGTTGAGGTTTACACGTCTGGCATTGGGCAGCATTACCCTTATGTTTCTTTCCACTTATGTTTTCTATGGAGGTGGGTTAGTCTTTTCAGCCTTGCCTACAACAGGCTCTATGGAGTGGCAAGAGCCTTATCCAATTTCCATACGCCCAGGGGTAACAGGTGCAAGCCATCCCTGGCACAGCAGCGTGGCTTGTCAAGCATGATATCCCAAGCAGACACACATTGGATCCCCTTGGAATGATACCAGTAATTGTGCCACTTGTTAAAGCTGATCATTCTGTGTTTGTACTGTGGAATCATTCTTGGTGAGGGTAGGATGCTGCACAAGGTCAGTGTCATACCGGCCTGGACTACATAATCGGAGAGCTCATCTATGTCTCTTTTCATGTAGTCCAGGGAGGTACATCTCAGGTCATTCACGCCAGCATGGATAATGACTGCATCATATTTCTACTTGCTTTGGGGTGACCTGTGTACTTGTGTTATGTGGCATATTGTAGCAGCCTACAGGCAGCTTACTGTACCCTTTCCCTTGTTCAGTCTGGTGAGCAGGACAGCAGTGTGTCTGACTATGGAGTCACCTATTACAACTGTATCAGGCATGTTGTTTCTCCTTCTGGCCTGTGACTGTTTGGCACACCAGCTTTGTGTACTATGTGTTGCATGTGCTATGTTTGGAGGTAATGGTTGCTTGGGTGTCTGCTATGGAGGCCTCTGTTGATGTGGTGTGTTTGTAATTAGAGCCTCCGGGAATGTTTTTCTGTGTTTATGTCTTTGGTTTGCAGTTGTGATAGGTCTATGTGAGACTGGGTTTGTGGTGTGTGTGGTTACCTTCTCTTCCTGACTAGTTTTGACAGTACTGAGTTGAGAGAGCTCAGCCTCCGGTTTGGATAAATGGTTGCATCTCTCACATATATTTGTATTTCTTGGGGGGAGGTGAGGGTTGTCTGTGTACATGGGGCAGATGTAACATTGCCTCAAGATTCACAGATTCAACTTGTTGTAGCTGGCCTTAGTGGATTGTATGAGTGGACATATTTTATTGCCATACTACTGATCAGAGATTACTTCCCTTTTTAGGTTTGCTCTGTCATGTAGTAGCTTGCTCATTCTCTTGCATGGTTTGGTAATGGCTGGGGTCCACCATGCCAGATGCCTGCGTGTATGGCATTGTGTCTTGGTTTTATTTGGGATTGCATAATCCATGCATTCCTGGCAGTGTTCATGGAATGCCTGTATAACAGGTTCTGAGGTGTGGCCCATATTTTGCACCTGCACAGGGCCTTTAATGGATTCCACATCAGTTTGGAGGAGTGCAACATTTGCTTTACACATGTTTTTCACTGTGGTTTTCTGGCCAGGGACTGTGGTCAGGATGTGTATATCCGGTGTGATTACTCTATGGTCTGATCTTACCAGTGAGGGATACACTTCTCATCTTGCCATCCAGTACCCATGTTGCTGATTATCACATCCAGTATGCTTACCCCTCTTGTGGGAGTGGTACGTTGTTCCTGGGCATTTTGGTTTATGGATTCTAGGAACCTTTGTCCTAGGGTGTTGGAGATAGAATAATGCTCCCAGTTTATGTTTAGGTATTTTCAGTCACCCAATATAATGTGGTTTGGAGGGCTTGATATATTCATGTATTCCAACATAGGCCAAGTAGAGTTCCTGGTGTTAGGATGGTAGTCTGTAGCAGGCTATAAACTGGGAGGCAGTTTTAGCCACTGTTACTTGACCATGGCTAGTCCATGCTGCTTCTTGTTGTGGTACCAACATGGGGGTGTGGTTATCCTTGACAATTATTGCTAGTCACCCTCCTTTTGTAGCTTGCTCCATGTTTTGAGGCTGTACAGCACAGTATGAGGTGTAACCTGGTAGTGTTAGGGTGCTGTTGTGAGCCTTGACCCAGTTTTCTGTTACAGGACAGATATCAACATTC
Source organism: Protopterus annectens (assembly GCF_019279795.1). Classification (NCBI taxonomy): domain Eukaryota; kingdom Metazoa; phylum Chordata; order Ceratodontiformes; family Protopteridae; genus Protopterus; species Protopterus annectens. Next base: position 1,051,939,796 of record NC_056729.1, on the reverse strand, counting down.
TCCATACTGGGGGAGTTTAGACTGCATGCATCTTGCTGTTTAGACTTCTGGCATTGGGTAGCATTACATCTAGGTTCTTAACCCTTGTGATACCTATGGAGGTGGGTTTGTGTTTTGAGCCTTAACTATTCAAGGCACGCTGTGGGTAACAATAGCCTTTGCCAGTATCCATAAGGCCAGGACTGATAGGTGCACACCACCCCTAGCAGGTGGAGCATCATGTCATGCTCAGCATGTCATCCCAGGCTGGCACACATTGGATCCCCTTTGACTAACAGCAATACTTCAGCCAATTATTGCAATTGATCATCTCATCTTCATATTGTGGCATCATGCTTGGTGAGGGTAGGATGTTAGTCAGGGTCATCAAGTTTGCATAAACTACACGGTGTTACATTGCTTAACACATGGCAATCATGCCTCAGGTGGTGCTGCCGGGCTGCCTCTGTCGGATGCACATGCTACACTCCCTGTACATGTTTGAGAGCAGGTTATGTCATTTTAGGCATCCCTGTTATTATATGAGTGAGTCAGAGAGGGGTATCATTCCCAGGGTTCCTACTGAGCCAGTGTATGTGCTATGCATTGCCTCTTTGCCAAGACCAGGGCATACTGGGCACGCCTCCTTCTGCCTACTGGGGCAGGCTCAGGTTGTTCCTCCTCCGAGTCACGCTCTGCCTGTGATGGCCTTGGCAATGGTGGGGGGCTGTTTGGCCCGTCCCTATGCTGGTCCTGCTGCAGCTGTTTTAGCAAGATCATATTATGTAGCATAGCACATACCATGACAATTTGGGTACATGTGGTTGGTGAGTAATGCAAGGCTCCACCAGATGTGTCCAGACACCGGAACCGTGACTTGAGCAGCCCAAGCACACGCTCTATTACATTACGTGTTTGTGCGTGTGCCTCATTATGGCGTTCCTGTTCAGGTGTGTGTGCGTTTCTGATGGGTGTCATCAGTCACGGCTCCAGTGCATAACCTGTATCCCCCACTAGGTGTCCATGTGGGATGTCCCCATTGGCAAATGTCTGATACAGCTGCATCAAATGCCAGATATGGGAATCATGGTAGCTCCCAGGGCAGCCAGCACACACATTCATTATTATGCCCTGGGCATCACACATGACCTGGCAGTTGATGGAGGGGAAGCCCTTGTGGTTTATGTAGGCCCTACCCCGCTCACCGGCTGGTGCTTTGTTGCGTATGTGCGTGCAGTCTATTGCACCCACTACCTCAGGATATGCCGCTATTTGCTTGAAGAGATGCATATTGCTGGCCAATACCTCACGGGCATTGGGGAAATATACATGATCACCGACATGTGCTGACATGGCATCCATGAACTGGTGCAGTACCCTGGAGGCTGATGCCTATTTTTCCCCATCATAACACCAGTTGGTCTCTGGAAGGTACCTGTTGCTAGTATACTTAGGTCAACACATACGTTGGATTCCACTGGGATGGGTTCCCCTCTGTTGCTTCTGTGTGTGAGGCGTGGCCTGCACAGCTCGACAATTTGCTGCAGGAGGTCTCTGTCCACTCTAAAGCACTCCACTATCTCCAGCTCATGTAACCCGTGGTAGGTGACCCTGGGCCTGTACACTCTTCTCCGTCTCCTCACTGTGGGTTGTCTGGCACCATTTGCATTGTCACCACCCTCAGCAAGTCGCCTATGTCTCCTTATGACAGCTATGGCAGCCCCTAGCATTTCTGCTCTGAGTTAAGCTTTTTCAGTTTTCACTTCTAATAGCTTATTCCTGTCTTGCAATGTCTCTTGAGAGAAACATCCTGCACTGCTGTTTGCAGAGTTTTAAGTGCTGGGCTGGGCTACTATTCTGCCTGTGTAATTGCCTGCTTCTAATTGTTTTCACCTGCTAGCTCCAGCAGTATTCCCTGCTAGCTTCCTACTAATTCTGTTGCTTCCTTTTTCCTTTCTGTTTCCTCAGGGGGGAGCAACGCGCATACCAGCGGAAACATGCTCACAGTGGTTTACACGCGCACGCACATGCTTACACGGTTTAGAATCTACTTATTTGGGTTAAAACACGTGCACTCCAGTGCAAACAGTCTTACAAGTCTGCCAACAGGCTCCCACATGCTCAGTCTGCCTTACACGTGTGCACACTGCCCTACCCGCGCCTCATGGCACACACACGTGCGCATGCACGCCCAGCAAGAAACTTTGGTGTTGGCAACAGTGTAAACCTTCAATTTCTTGACTTTCCCATGCTTATCTTGTGGCACTCCTCTTTCCATGATATGTGTCTGACATCTGTCACGTAACACTGACCTCCAATGAACTGCATTTCTTTCTGCCATTCCCCCCTGTGATGTCACCTATCTCCTACTCTGTTCCTCCCCCTTATGTAACTCTTACACTACTCAGAATGTACTCATTTGCTATGTGACAGTGGGATTCAGTATCCTAACACTCATTTACATCTGATTGCCTACTAATGCTTAGTTACATGTCTTAGACTCAGCTTCCCCCTTAGCAACCACTAAATGGTGGCCATGTTGTTTTTGGTCTGCAGGTCCCTGCATTGTAAATCCATGTATTGCATAAAACCCACATTTGTGGGTTTATAACCTTCACTTTTATGTTTTATATAGCGCAGCCCGTTTGCGTGGGGCTGCGTTGCGTAAAAAAATATTTATTTCTCATATTTGCATCGGGGTACTTTGCCAATGGCCACATATTTGGCCATTGGCATGCTGCCTGACACATATGCACCCTTTATTTGGAGCTGACATGGCTCCATTGTGTTATTTGCAGAAACATACTCAGTTGTCAACTGAGTACATTTCTGCAGCTAACACGACTCTTACACGGGCTGGTTTGTGCTTCGTGGATCACTAATCTACCTCATTTGCATGCCTTTCGGCTGCAAGTGAGGTGATTAGCATATCCACACCAAGTCCGTGTAAGAGACGTTTTAGCTGGTCTCTTACACGGAATATCGGGCTCTTCCTAGATCGCGAGGGCTGCATGGAGTCTTACACTACTCTTAGACTCCGTGCAAGCTTTTGTGAGTCCTGCCCAATATGTAAACAATATAAGAAAACAAGCATGAGTAAACTGGAAAGAGTACAGCGAAAATATACCAAGGGATGTGAAAAATTAAGTTATTATGAAAGACTAAAACATCTGAACTTGTACAATGTTTCTTACAGATATCTAAGAGGAGATCTTATTCAAGTATATAGGGTGCTTAGATACAACTACCTCTGGGAATGTTTGGGGTTATCAAAAAAGTAGTAGAGAACCATCAGACGACCTATGTAGAAGGTTCTATAGGAATGAGAAGTGCACTAATTGGTTCTCTGACAGAGTAGCTGATACATGGAACAGACTACCAAATTACATTAAAGCAAGTACTAGTTTAGATATTTTTAAGAGTAGCCTGGACACTTATTATGGGAAAAAGTGTTTAGGTATATTGGCAAGCTAGAAGGGCCTTAATGCCCATGCTTGAAATAGTTGTATGTATGTAAGAATGATACTGCTCTGTGTTACTGCAAGGCAAATGCTGTGTTTGCTTTATTTAATTTTAGGAGAGGCCAAGAAGCAGTGTTATGTTTTCATTTCATATTTAAATTGAGAAGCAAAGATATGCTGATAGTTTCTATGCATATATTTTGATGCAATATGCTCAGTAAAACATATTTTAAGTAGTAAATATGAGAACATGTACAAACTGTGATGAATGAGTGCTCTGATCTAAACATGTCAAAATTCCATACAAGTCCAATGTTTTTCCACTAAATAGTCCAAATGTGCAATGCTTTTTTTGTTACTCATTTTTGGCAGGGTTAGCTCCACCAGGCTGATGGCCTCTTTTCAGACGTAGCATTTATACATCTAGAGGAAATTTGACACAAGGGCATCATGGTGTTTCCTGTACTCCTTTCAGTAGGTGCCATGAGATCTTTTACATTCATCTGAGCTGCAAACAACTGAAGTAGATTGGACCTCAACTGAACATCTTATCCAAAGGATAACACTCAGGAGTACAGCACAGCAATCTACTCAGCTGGAGTGGGAACAGAACCCAAAACCTTACAGTCTTCTAGCACCAAAGGCAAGAGTACTACCTGACAGAGTTAGTTAGTTAGACCAGTGTTTATAATATGTATTCCTGGAAAGAGGGAAGCCAGTATCTTTGTATATATGATGCATGGTCTATGACATTATTTTATTGTGCATTTCATAATAGCCGAAGATCAAAGGATTAGGGTAGGTTTACCTGCCAGAATAGGAGCTAAGATTAATATATATACAGTTTCAGCAATCCAGTTACCTTGCTTCCTACAAGTATACTGATTCTGAATTAATTTGTACACTTACTATTTAGATACATGCCTCTCAAATGCCGAATATTAAAAGTCATAGCAGAGACCCTTGAAAAGTCATAGCAGACAGCCAAAGAAGCACTTTCTTATTTTTCAGTCTAGAGATTCTTTCAGTACAAGAAATTATATTGTAAGTGATAAAGAATTTTTGTATACAATTACTTTTTATTTAATCAGACATATTCCCATAACCAGATCTCACTTCCTGAGAAGATCAGTAAATCTAGGAGTAACAAGGCTAAATCTGATGGCTAACATTATAGTGCTATGCTTAAATCGTAACAGTTAAAAATATATATTCAGATTAGTGTGTTAGTTGCCAACTGGAAACATCATGTTACTGAAGAGTAGATTTAGCTATGAGATTCATGCAATCTCCTCAGTCATGACAGTGCGTAAAACACAACCCAGAAGAAATAAAAAACTATAGATGATGTACAGAAGTCATATAATTATTTATTGAAGTTGTAATATTACTATGTGTAAAAAAAGTCAAATAAGGTATGTGCTGTTAGTATAACCTGTACACTTGTAATAACAAATCACATTTCCATTTTTTTTAATGACATCCTTGCTGGATGCAAGAGAAAAGTGAAAACAGAAGCTAAATATTGTGCCTCTGTCATCTCCTTACATTCCAAAAGTAAAAGCAGTTCAGTTTTGTGAAGTGTTGTTTGCTGAGCTTTTTGAACCCACTCCATATATGAAACAAATTGTTGCACTACAGGGCACTCAGTGATTGTGCTGTGAATCTGCAAAATTACATTTGACAAATAGCTCCTACATTGGTATAAATTATTGCTGGGATACATTTGCCTATGCTGTTATTTATTTATTTATTTTTTTTTACTATTTATTTTTATTTATTATTTCTAGGTTAATAGATGCATAGGTTAGTATTAGGCTTGCTGTCCTTGTGGGCCATTTTAAGCTTATCCAATTTCCCTTTTTCTGCTTGAAATTGGTGCAAACTGGCTCAAAGACAGAACCCACAGAGTCAGAGTTGCTGGAGCCATGTCAGACTCGAAACCGGTCACAAGTGGCATCCCACAAGGTTCTGTCCTGGGACCTCTCTTGTTCGGTATTTACTTTTCTGAGGTACAGGCCAACATGGGAGGACTATGGCTCACCACATTTGCAGATGACTGCAAACTGGGCGCCATAATCGACTCTCCAGCTGACACAAACATCCTTCAAAAAGGTCTCGCAGAGACGGATAACTGGTGCCAGAGCCATGGTCTAAAGCTAAATGCCAAAAAGTGTATAGTCATACCCTTTGGCAAAAACAATGTTCCCACAAATTACCACATAGGTGGTAACCCATTAAGTACAGAGAAAGTAATTAGGGATCTGGGGACCCAAGTTGATAGCAATCTCTCCTTTGACACCCACATTGCCAAAGTGGTTAGAAAGACCTTCTACATAGCCCACCTCATCATGAAAGGATTCACATCTAGATCAAGAGAGGTAATCGTGCCCCTTTATTCATCCCTCATCAGGCCCATCATAGAATACAATGCCCCCTTTGGGATGTACCTTACCCGACACCTGCAGCAATTAGAAAGACCCCAAAAGTACCTCACCAGGAGGATCAAGGGACTCAAACAGATGCCATATGCTGCTCGGTTAAAAAAACTCCAGCTCTACTCAATTGCATACCACCTACTTCGAGGCGATCTATGCCTGACATATAAAGTTATGTCCAACCCAGAATTAATGGACATGCTCCACCTCAGTAAATTTAAATCCCTTAGAGCCACGCGCTCGAGGGACTTGAACCTCAGCACAGAAATAAATAGAACATGCTGTAGGGACAGATTCATAACCCAGAGGCTCCCTTCGCGAATTCCAATTCATGTTAGGCAGAGCACCTCACTGACTCTCTTCAAGAAGAATCTTGATGAGTGGATGGGGGATCATAGGTTTGTCCCAGGGATTACTTCCGTGTCACTATTA
>NC_056729.1:1051820986-1051930986 GCF_019279795.1 Protopterus annectens | reverse complement strand
ACAAAGCCTAAAGTAATGTGGGGACAGAGGCCCAAAAATAGAGGCAAGTTTTAAATATAGCACTTAGAAATTTGCTAGAATAACAGGCATTAGCATGCATTTTTCTTATGAACATGAAGTCTGAAACTCGAACATGTGTCATTATTTAGTGACTTCCTCTGTCAGTGATTTGCCAGAAAAACACAAATTTTATGATGAACAGACCAAAATATGATGTAAAAATCTGGGCAATCTGTGAAAATTTGGACAGGTGGAAGCTGTTTTCCTGTCATAAATGGGAAGGCATGAAATCATTGTTGCAATATATAATAACTGGTTAAGTGGCATAGAAATAGAATAATAACAGGTTAAGATCTGTAACTGCAATTGTGCTTATATAGGCACAAGTCCATCGCTTGACAGTAACAACAAGAGCATATGACTGCGTCCTTGGGGTTTAGTTTAAGTAAAATAAATAATAATTTCCCCCTGTAGGATGTTCCTGCTCCTGTAGTCAACCTTCCAGTCTATTTTGCATGCCACAGTCCATACCCAAGTGCAATAAGGCATTACCTACTCAAGATGAGTTTCTGCCCTTTTTTTAAATTGTATGTTTTATATAGAAAAATGAAGATGGTAATAGAAAGTAAACTGCAACCATAGAAACGCAACAGGATAGAAGAGGAAACAAACAATAACAGAGCTATAAAAACTAAAAACAGTAAAACAATAAACATTAAACATCATTTACAAGACTTACAACTCAGCATAATAAACAAGATAAACTTGATCTTCAACCCAAACAGAACTCAGTCTCAAGCCCTCATCCTGCTGACTGTACTGCAAAATAAATAAATTACAAATTGGCAGTGTCCATAGTGTTTGCTGTAACAGCTTCATTTGTTTGTCTAGAAAATAAGATCACCCATTCAGGAGTGATGTTGGTCTTTAGGCCTTCATATTTATATGAGTAGATGAGATAACCCAGGTGTTTCCAAAGAACTCCCTTAATTTCATCATGCACCAGGGTTCTGATAGCGTTCACCTCTTGGCACATAGCAATTTAATCCCACTAGCTAACACCCACCCACCCTACCTATAATACCCTTTTCATGTAAGTATGATTTTAGATATAATACCAAAAACCTAGAATTTTCAGTCAAAATTAAGTGCCATATTAAAGGATTGCTTTAATCAGTGATAAAGTAAGTCCTGCGGTCCTGTTGCTATGGGGCATTTCCAGAACATGTGAAGGTGGTCTGCACTGTTGGTTCTACACCTCCAACAACAAATGCCTGGAAGTGTGCCTCATTTATTCAGTCAACCTGGAGTACAGTTCCCTTGAAACAAAATCCTCACATGCTGATCTTTGTACAGAGGCCATTTGTGCAGTTTAGTGGGCATCTTCCACACCTTTGTCCATTCCTGTGCACCCAGCCTAACTTTTTCTTGGAGGGACTACCTGGCCACTCTACAATGCCTCAGTTCATGTGGTCCTAATTGCCATAAATCTTTATAAATGTGACTCACACTACTTTAAAATCAAATACCATTTATTCCATGGGATCAATCAATGAGCCCTTAAAGCTGGATAGATTGTCACAGACCAAATCATGATGAATAAACAACCTGCCATAAACAAACTGTACAACAAAAGGAAGAAACTGTTGCAAAAGAGAGTAAAATCCCATGAGTGGAGGAGTTCCCTAGTCAGGCTCAGTAAAAAGCTGAGATCCCTTATAAGATCCTCCAAATCTAGCTACGAAAACAAAATCACCACTAATTCTAAGGACAACCACAAAGCATTCTATAGCCATGTCAAGAATCTCTATGGCAACACCCAGACCTGCTCTGAGTTACAGCACAAAGGCAAGAAAATTACAGAACCAACTGCTATTGCCAACATCCTGGCAGATAGGTTCAGTACTAACTTTACACCCCCCTTCACCCTCTAAAGGGCCCATATCTATACAGGAAGAATGCAGAGTCCCTGTAATCACAACTACGCAGGTAAAAGCTGCACTCTCTAAAGCCAAAAACACAGCATCCATGGGACTGGACAACATCCTAGGCTGCGTTTTACACAAACTTCAGAACGAACTGGCTCCCCACTTAAGCACCATGTTCAATAATAGCCTCGCATCAGGCTTTGTGCCCACTGAATGGTGCACAGCAACAGTTATCTCACTCTACAAAGGGGGAGCCACCACTGATCCTGGGAACTATAGACCTATCAGCCTGATGAGCCTGGTCTGCAAGGCCATGGAATGTATCATCATGGAAATCATAAACAAAGACATTGGTAATCTCCAAACTCTGGATCCCACCCAGTTCGGGTTTGTGAAAGGCAGGTCATGCATCCTGAACCTGATCGACTTCTTTGAGGAAGTCACCAAAGCCGTAGATGAGGGTAAGGTGGTTCACACAGCCTATCTTGACCTTGCCAAGGCTTTCAACACCATCCCCCATTCTGGAATTATAGCTAAACTCACTAAACTAGGTATAAATCCCTACGTCACAAGATGGGTTGCCAACTGGCTCACTGACAGAACCCACACTGTAAAAGTTACAGACTCCAAATCTGACCTCAAAGCAGTGACAAGTGGAGTACCACAGGGTTCTGTCCTGGGACCTCTCCTGTTTGGTATCTACTTCTCTGAAGTTCAGGCTGACACAGAAGGCCTCTGGCTAATGAAGTTCACAGATGACTGCAAACTAGGAGCTATAGTCAAGTCCCCAAATGATGTGGGCATCCTACAGAAGGTCCTCGCTGAGACAGATGCCTGGTGTCAGAGCCATGGCCTCAAGCTCAATGCCAAAAAGTGCAGTGTCATCCCCTTTGGTAAAAACTCTGTACCCATGAACTACCACATAGGCAGTAAACTACTTAACACCAAATGTGTGATAAGAGACCTTGGGACCCAGGTGGACAGTAGTCTCTCCTTTGATAGTCACATCGCCACAGTAGTCAGGAAGTCCTTCTACATGGCACACCTCATCATAAAAGTGTTCTCATCCAGGAAAAAAGGGGTCATTGTTCCCCTCTACTCGACACTCACTACACCCATTATAGAGTACAACGCCCCTTTTGGAATGTACCTCACAAGACATCTGCAGCAGCTGGAAAGGCCACAGAATTGCCTCCCAAAGAGGATTACTGGCCTCAAACAAATGCCCTGCACTGACCGCCTCAAAAAACTCCAGCTTTACTCCAAGCATATTGCCTACTCCGAGGTGATCGCTGCCTAACATATAAAGCTATGTCAAATCCAGAGCTGTTGAACATGCTACACCTAAAGAAATCCCAATCCCTCCAAGCTATATGCTCTAGGGACCTAAACCTTGTCACCACAGTAAACAAGACATGCTGGAGGGATAGATTCCTGTCCCAGAGACTTCCCATACTCTGGAACAGGCTGCCCATCTATGTCAAGCAAAGTTCTTCATTAGCATTCTTCAAGAAAAATCTTGATGAGTGGATGGGAAACAGGAAATACACCCTGGGGATCACTTCTGTGTCTCTGCTAGACAGTGGCACAGGAAAATAACTTTCTTGGGTGGTGTAAGCCAGGGAACCTTGTTGGCTAGGCTTATGTAGGCCCTTGGGCCGATAGCCTAGTACTTACCTATGAACCTATGAACCTATGAATATGAAAAAAAAAGAATTCTCAGGTCTACTAATCTGAATCTTAGCAAAAAATGTGTCAGACATTTTTAGGGATGGGTTCTCTAAACTGCTTAGGATATGATCCCAACTTGAAACTTCCATTTCAGAGCAGTACAACATTGATAGTTTTGTAACACATCCCATCAAACAAGGTTGTTGTCAAATGGTAGTTGAAGGGCCCATTCCAAAGGAAAAGTCACCTAAAGAACTACAATTGTTATCAATATCCTTAATCAATGACTGTGGTAATGGTTCATCATCCAGATTCATAGAAAATCATACCTTGAACCATTATCCCACTCCCCTGTATATCCCCTTATGAAATGAGAGAGTTTAAATGCTAAAACATAGCTGGAAAGGTGGAGACGCCCCCCCCACCCACTCTCAGTAATGTATGCAGTCTGGGCAGAAGTTCATCTACTTGATTTCCCTGAAACACAATCACTGATACACTCCTACAAAAGCTAATTTTTGGGTGATTACTCGGTATGTCTATATTTCTAAATAGATAGAACAAGTGGGGTAAAATCATCAACTGTATGACTTTAGTCTTGCAAGATATGAAAATCAAGGCCAGTATCTTAGGAAGTAATCCTTCAATTACCTTATCAATGAGTTTAGCTAAGTTACTCACTAATGTGTCCAGTGGGTGCTCAACCTCCGCAATATTCATCCCAGCCAGAACATAGTTCTCCTTACCACATTTGACCAAGGCTGATGGTTTTTAAATTGTAAAACAAACCAGAAGCCTCCCCAAACAGCTGGAAGAATTCAAGTACTCCTTTCTGGACAGCTGATAAGTTATTACTGAGGAGTAGACAATCATCTGCAAAGAGAAGGCTAGTGCTCCAGATCCCCTTGTTCTCCTTTTATCCACCAAAAATGCTCTTACCTTATAAGCAATCTCTTCAGTTACTAAAAGGAAAAGTCCAGGTTACAAGAGATGACCTTTCCTAGTTCCCCATTGAATGTTACCAGTTTGTAAGTGCCCTCCATTAAACAGCGCCCAGAAGGATGGAGAGGTATATGGAGCCTCACTCATCCAATAAATGAATCACCACAATACCTAAACATCAAAACATGAAAGACAAAGTCCCTCTCAACTCTATAAATGACTTTTGCTATATCAAATAATGCTAACCCCATTTTTGGTGATGTAGGGGCAAGTGTCAGTAAGAAGATGGATGGGTTCCACCAATTGTTAGCAATGGCTCTAATCTTAACAGACCCACTCTATCCCATCTGGATCTACAAGAGCAATAACCTATCCAGATGCATGTAAGGACACTGGCAAATATCTTTTGACAGCTCTAATGAGAGAAATGGGACAAAAATAGCCTAATTCCAATCTATATCCATGTTTTTTTTTTCAGAATAAGACTTATCATGGTTTAATTACTGTTTAAATCATCAATTGTGTTAATGTTTGGGAAATTGAAAACCTGAGTTAGGAACTGCCAAAGTTCAGGTCTGCCTGACAATACGGATTCAGGATGAAATCCATCAACTCCTAAGGCTTTATTGAGTCTCATTTTAGAAATGGCCAACTCCCCTTTTGCATATTGGTTACATGATTGGAGTGAGCCACAAACTCAAATAGAAATGACAAGGATATGGTCAGGAGTTCCTGACAGTTAAAAATACTTGCAGTCTGACCATAAAAAGAATGATAGTAATTACTAAAGGCTTCTGTTTAGACAGCATTGCCTACTACAGGTATCCCTTCGGGGCTAAAGACTTGAGAAATAAATGGCTAATGGGAACAATGATGAAAGAATCAAGAGATACATCTAAAATTACTTTCATGCTTCAGCCACCAATACTGACCTATCTGCACAAGCTTGGTCTTTCCTTTACATGTTTCTTGTGTAGAAACAGGCAACCTGATGTCCAGATAGTCAATACTAACCACAGGAAACAAAGTCCAAGTTTCTTCTTTAACGTAAAAGTATTTTATTTTTCAAAAAGACAACGTTTTCGCCGTGACCCCTGTCACAGCTTCCTCAGAAGAAGACAAGTAAAACAGCTAAACTGGTCTGTTCAAATACTCAGTTAACAGGAAGTGACAAATAATTGCACTTCCTGCACTAATTTGACTCAATAAAAATAATGAATAAAATCATGAATAATCATAAAACTCCATTGAATTATCTATAAATATTGTATGATAAAAAACAACATAAAAATGTTCTTACTAGTGCATTTACATTAACACTTCTTTTTTGCAGTTTAAATATGACTACGACCGTATTTTTTCTAGCATTGATGCATTGTTACTTAAATTAAAAATTAACAAAAATAAGAAGTTAGTAAGGGATAGAACAGCTTATTTTTCTAACCAAGCATATTCCCATTTGAACATTTCAAGTGCAGGGTCCAATACTGTTGGTTTAAATGGGCCTTCTACTTCTGTTAATGCTGAATTAATTTCGTTGGAAGGTGAAAATGGTGAACACCTTACTAATACACCTAGACAGGAAGTTAGAAGAAGTAATAGGTTAAAAGGGTCCACTGCTGTTAACTACAATTATAAGAACAAAAGAGGACCAGGGAGAATTGACCAGAATAAGCAGGTTCCTTTAGAGCTCCCTAATGATAAAGTTTTTTTAGGGAATCAACAGAAGAAACAAGGGGGGAATGTGTATTGGAGGAAACGTTAACAGACAATGTTTCTCCCACAGGTCCGAGGGATTTTTTGCAAGGCCCTGTTATATATACTAACACAAGGAAAGACTTTACTATCTATAACTTTTCATCTTTGGAACTAGATTCTGACCTAGTTGAATTGTTAGCTCTTGGATACACTTTTATTCCAAGTACCTATGGAAGTTTAGCTAAAGTTTTGATTGATCTGAAATGCTAAATACGCAAGTTAAATTTAAAATTATATTTTAACAATGAAACAACAAATGTTAATGACAAATTGAAACTGACTAGCGTTTTTAACCCTCCTACACAACAAAATTTATTACTATTTGAACAAATGTGTGAATTAGATATAAGACACCTGTTTTCTACACAAAATCAAGTAGTACTTTGAATGAGATGAATATTTCACTTGCACAACGTGAATGGCTAAAAACCTGGGCTCTTTAACTGTCAGGTTTTGAAACCTGACAAAGGAGGGGCTTGGTAGTGTTCGACAACGTTCAATACACAGAAAAATGATGCAAGTGTTATCATCTGATGCCTATGTTACTTCTTCCCTTAATGAGATTAATGTAGTTCAAGGTCGTACCGTGGGTATTTCCGTGACCTTTCCTAGCAGGCAAAATAGACTTAGAGACATACAACTATATTGACATTATTCAGCCAAAGTTGCCTGTAATGTTCGGAATACCCAAGATACACAAAGACCAAAAGAATCCTCCCATGAGGGCATTAATAGATGGTAGGTCTTCTATGACCTACCCTGTTCAAAATTGATAGATAGTATTCTATCAAAATATGTAAAGAAAATACCTACTATTTGCAAAGACTCCTGGTCTTTCTTACGTGATATCAACAGTATTAAGTTTGACCTTGAGTGTAACTTTTGACTGTGGATGTCATTGATTTATATACATCCATCCTCACAATGAGGCAGTTGAATGGATTCAACTGCTTCTTAAAGACTTAAATGCACCACAAGTGGAGATTGACGTTGTAACAGAACTGTTGAGCATAGTACTGTCATCAAACTTTTTGTTTTTGAACATAAATTCTATTTACAAAAATGTGGAATAGCCATGGGCTCCCCTTGGGAGCCAGTGTGGCTAACCTGTTTGTAGCCTTTTGGGAAAACCTTTATATACTATCTAATGAAACTGTAATGCAGAAGATAAAATATTACACTAGGTTTTTGGACGACATATTTATCCTTTTTAAAGGGAATGAAGTTGAAGCAAAACTTTTCGTAGACTATTTGAACAATTCTACACAATGGTTAAAATTTACTTATAGGTTTTCAACAATAGAAACAGACTACTTGGACGTGAGACTAACTAAAGAAGTAGATGAAGAGATTTATTTGTCTGGCATTTTCAGGAAACAGACGTACTGCAACTCTTTCCTGCACTACACTAGTCTACATCCACCTAGGCAGAAAAATCTATTGTCAAAGGACAACTGGTACGTGCAGGCAGGATGTGTAGCACTTACAGCGATTTTAAAGCTGAGTGCCAATTTTTGAAAGGTATGTTTATAAACCGCGGATACCCTGTCCCTCTTTTAGAAGGGCTTATAAATGAAGTTGACACTAAAAGAACAAAAGGGTTGTATAAACCACTACTTGATCAATCTAATGTAGGTAGGTCTACTAATGATAATGAATTAGCACACAAAAATTCCTTACTAAATCAGCAGAGAAACTTTTCTTTAAGTTTTATAACCCAATTTAACTTGAATTCAACAGGAATTTGGGCCATTATCTTAAAAACTGGCCACTAGTTATTAATTCCGTTAACTTGATTGACAAGTTAGGTCAGCGCCCCTATGTAATTTACAGGAGAAGTAATAATTTGAAAGAACTTTTACAGCATACTTCTAACACTTATGGTCACATAAGACCTAGAGGTTCATTTAAATGTGGATGCTGCAACATGTGTAAAGTGATGAGAACTGGAAATTCCTTTATAGTTAGGAATAAAAATACAACATTAAGCAGAGGATTACTTGTGATTCAAAGTCAGTGGTGTACATTGCTTTGTGTAATTCCTGCCCTTCCTTTTACATAGGAAAAACCAATCGTAAACTAAAAGAGAGAATATACCAGCACCTTTATGCCATTAAAACCTCTTTTAGAGAATGCCTTAGCAAAACATGTTAGCAGTAACCCTGACCACTCTTTTTGTTTTATGGGTATTGATCAAGTACCTTTAACCGATAGGGGAGGCCCCTTTCAGATAGTTCTTGAGTGTGTCGAACTTTTATGGCAGTTGAATTTAGATGCATTTAGGCTAGATGGCCTCAATGAGAACTGTAACATTTCATGTGTTCTTAAACTAAGGAGCTACTTTAGGTAATGCCTATATGTACATTATTTTGTGAGTTTAATGCATAATTTTTTACAATGTTAATGTAAATGCACTAGTAAGAACATTTTTATGTTGTTTTTTTATCATACAATATTTATAGATAATTCAATGGAGTTTTATGATTATTCATGATTTTATTCATTATTTTTATTGAGTCAAATTAGTGCAGGAAGTGCAATTATTTGTCACTTCCTGTTAACTGAGTATTTGAACAGACCAGTTTAGCTGTTTTACTTGTCTTCTTCTGAGGAAGCTGTGACAGGGGTCACGGCGAAAACGTTGTCTTTTTGAAAAATAAAATACTTTTACGTTAAAGAAGAAACTTGGACTTTGTTTCCTGTGGTTAGTATTGACTATCTGGACATCAGGTTGCCTGTTTCTACACATTTTTACAAGTTTGTTTGCTCATTTTTGACTCTTTACATGTTTCTTGCAATTATATCTCAGTTAGGAGTCTTTTCTCAAGTTCCTTATGAAAGTCAGTGGGACTTCCTTATATTATGTTGGATTTGCTGCAACTTCCTAGTTTTAGTTTGGGTAATTTAATTTTTCTCTCATTTTGCCTGCTCTCTCTTTACAAAATACATTCTCTGATTAATGATTTACATCCTTCCCTTTATAACATTTCTGATAACCCACTCCTAGTGGGATTCCTTTTAAATACATCTTTACTAACTGATTGCAGTTCGGAATTTCATCCTTACTGATCCATATGTAGTATCCCCACCTTCATAACCTAGGTTCTTCTACCTTGTCTTGCATATGTATAATCAGGATAAAAGGGATATGGCTAGATAATGCTATCTCATGGATGGCCTGACTATGTACCCTGTCCAAGACTTTATTAACTAGGAAGGAGCATACAATTTTCCTACTACCCTGCTTTGCTAAATTCCTGGAAAATGAAGGAGTGCACTCTGAAGGAAAACATTCCCTCCAAATGTTCACACAGTTGTGAGTCTTCATCAGGCTCATACCAAGACTCTTCCTTCTTCTATGGTACTCCAACCCCCCCCCCATAAAGATTATCTTTTGATGCATCCAAAATTAGTTTGAAATCATCTACTTGGAGGCAACATTGACCACGATTAGTATCTTCTTGCCAAATTTTAAGGAAATTATCACAAGGCTGCTCATCATCTCATTGGGAGAAAATAGATTTCCTGATACCCAAAGCTCATTATTAATCTGCCCCTTCCATATACGTCATCTGCCACAGCTACTTCCATGGAAGTTTTTGGTAACAATCTGAAGTCAGAAGTGAAAAAGAAGAATAGCTGCCTTCCCCCCTCCTGGTTTATGAGCTCTAAATAATAATAATCTATAGTCCCCATTCTTAAATGTATAACCTTCATGCAACTTAAGCCTCATTTCCTGAAGACAGAATGTACATACAGATTCCCTCTTCATTCTTTAGAGGATCCTATTCCAGCTAATTAGGTGGGACTTGCCCCTACCTTCCACTATTAAAGCTAATATACATTAGCTTTAAATGAAACTGTGGTCAAACAGGAAGCTGGTTTGTTCATGAGTCCTGGTGACTATGCTGAGTATATCCCTCCCAAACAACGACAGAGGCATACCTTGGACTAGGAAAAAAGAAGAAACCCCCCCCACGCTTGGGTCCTATTCACACCAAAGCCCAGAAATGAAGGCTTCTAGTATCTGATTTAGCAAAAAACACCCTTGTAATAAAAAACCCCACCCAGGCATGAAATGGTAAATAAATAAATAAATATTTATTTATTTATTTAACATTTGTTTACCAGGAAAGTCCAACTGGGAACGGAGCCCATTTTCAGTGAAGGCCCGGGCAGAAAAGCTCCAGTACAATTATCTTCTAATAATAAAACAACAATAAAAGGGTCGTACAAACAATATAAAGTAGATAATGCAACACAATTAAACAAAATGCACAACAGAATAACACTAATAATAATATTATAGGAATCAGTTATACAAAATGTACAAGACAATAAGTAATTATAACAATTATAGGAATCAAAGCATCTTGCATATTAATATTCAGTTTACATCTTCGGATAGTGAAATGTTTCTGTCTAATTAGGCTTATATGAAAATGACCAAGACTTCAGAGTAACATAGTTGGATATGAGTTAAAAATAGTCCAGGAGAATAGGAGGAGAGCGCAGGATTTAGTTTGGTTAGCAGAAGTAGGTTTAGGGAAGGTGAATGACTTTGTAGAAACTAACAACTTAAATGCATATCATCTTGGAAGAAAAATAATCACATGAATAAATGTATATAAGATCCCATTAAGTAGAAAACTGCACTAAACAACACACTGACAAAGTAAAAAAATGTGCAATAAACAGTATATGATCTCTTTACTTTATAACAAAGAAGATAAGTAAGAAATAAGGCAGGCTCACCCTGCATGCCTAACGTCATCTTCAATCATGATGACCTGCATATTGAAAAAAAAGGTATTACAGTAAGAGCAGCATGGTTACATTATATTACATAACTAGCCTGTTAATAAAGTTAACAAGTTCACTAACAGCTATCCAGATAGACAATTGCTTAGCACTTCTACATAGAACTAACAAGCATTACCCTCAATAAAGGTCAGAAATTAACATTCAAGACATGATTATTAATACAAGTAGGTCATGACCCTTGTGGTCACCCATTTGTCCAGTCCCTCAAGACCCTTAGCTGTCCAGCATTACTCATCTGCTTAGTCAGATGAGCCTAAGAACATTTCTGACCAGTTCATGCCCATTGAGGTACTTCTTGGGTGAAGTACCAAAGTTGAAGAAATTGGAGAAGGTAATGGAAGTCGGCAAGCCTGATCCGTAACTTTGGGATAAGTATTGGCTCTATGGGCTGGGTCGGTCAGGCTCAACTGTGAAGCTGGGCTGGGTGTGCACCACAGCTGGAAGAGGTGTCACCCCCTCATCACATTTCCCCCTCCAGGGGGGCCAGGGGATGGCAGAGGTGACTCTGGACATGCGCTGGGCCCTTCCTGTGGATCGCCACAGCTATGGGGGGGTGCCGGTCCCAACCGGCATCCCACATTGTCCGGCAGCTAGCAGCTGACTTAGAACTGGTGCAGACCATGGGAATCCAACGGTTTAATTAAACAAACATCACGAAGGCCTGAGATGAGTGTTGACGCAATGTGATTTCAGTCTAGTGCTCTAAATGTCAAAGTGAAGAAATTCAATGAAGCATGGGTAAATGGCAGGAGTAACTATGATTCTCTTAAGGTAGCCAGATGCCTCATCATCTAATTAGTGACTCACATGAATGGATGAATGAAATTCCCACTGTCCCTACCTACTATCTAGTGAAACCACAGCCAAGGGAAAGAAGACCCTGTTGAGCTTCACTCTAGTCTGGCACTGTGCTGTTTTCCAAAGGATAACTCCAATTTTATTTCCCTATCAGTCCAACAATTTTCACCCTACTCATCTGCCAAGTCACTCAGTTGGTGCTTAATGCTGCTAACAAACTTGCTTGCCCCTGTTATGCCATGTAAAATAGTATTTGTTCCCCTTTGTCCACCATTGAAATGGCCAGATAAGTAATAGTGGCCTTATAACTCTTTTTTGAGGGGAAGTAGTGACTTACATAGAGTAATTGGGCACTGCGAGAAATCAGCAATAACAAATATCAGAGTCATTGCTTACCTCAGTGGATGCCATTTTGTTTGGGGCACACTGCAATTAGCCATTCATAACTGGTGGAAGACTTTATAGGTTCATAGATTAGCACTAGGCTAACTGCCTTGGTGGGGCATTTTAAGCCTAGCCAATTACTTCATGTGATAATCCAACCTTGCACCTTCTGTTTGTATAGTAAACACCTTAACCATTATACCAGCCTCCTATGGTGTTTGTGATTTAACTCTCTCAGTACATGTGTGGGGTTCAATCACTGCCTTTTCATAGAACCAACTCTATAGGCCCATTTGGTGGTGTAGCTAAGGTAGCCAGGACCATGGAAAGTTAAACTGAGTAGGTCTTCAAAATATAAATGGAGCTCCTTGTGCCTTGTGCTTTCAGGTATGCAATTAAATCTCACATTCCCCTGCCTCAATCAAGTCTTCTAATCATCAGTCTTTTTTCTCCTGCCTACCTAAGATATATTTAAGTGGTATTTCATCTTTCATTTGAAACAAAGTCATTTGAAGAGTACCAAGGGATTCTTTAAAAAAATAAGCTCTAGTTGAAGCTTGTTGAGGTGTGTCTCCTGTTATGTAATGGTAGATTGGTAGTCCCCACCCCTGAAGCCACAAGGGATAAACACTCAGGCAAAAGCAGCAGCTAATTGATAAGGGATGTTTTTTTAAAATTTCTCAAACAGCTGTTCCTAAGCTGCTGAACTGACTGCATTAATGGCCATAATCCACAGATAGGTAAGTGGACAGAAAAAAAAAAGTTTTTCTTGCCCAGCATGGACGAGAAGAAGGATTCAAGCATCTGTCATGCTTTGGGCCAACCACACCTCATGCTGAGTTAATGCCGTTAGTGATCAGCTACAATGGGGGACTGCCACTACAGCAGATAATGCTGAGCATCAGTGAAGTGATCCTTCCATTTAGTTCATCATTTTTACATCTGAATATTTTATATGTCCATTAATATTGATCTGTACCTAATAACTATAGAAGCTGTTAGGTATACATTTTTGTACATGGTTCATTGGCAGTACTGTCTGTTGTGTAGGTTTTGTTCATGACAGAGGAGTAACCAAGGGTTTTTTTCAGCTGAGAGTAATCAACATTCTAGATGTTCTTGGCAGTATAGTCTTTCCTAACAGGAGGTTTATCATTAAGGTTCAATTTTTTTGTCATCTGATGGAAATAATTTTGATACTTATGTATTATCACAACCAAGTTCCACATGTGTGAAATGATTCATCTCCTCTCAAATCAATAAACTGCGCTGTGCTGATCTAAAGAAATACTCTAGCGAGCCAAACAGTAGATGCTCCAGGCTTTGTAACTTTTATTTTATAATAAGGAGGAAAGATATATATTAATGTAATATTATTGTTATGTTAAATAAAATAAGTATGTATTACTTTCATGTCATCTAAAGTGCCATCCGTTTGTTTGTTTTGTCTTTTGGCTTTTCCCGGTTAGGGGTCACCACAGCGGAACTCCGGTCTGCTAATGATTGGCAGTAGATTTTCACAAACGCTGAGGTGCCATCCTGACATTCAACCTTCAACGAAGGCACACCCATTTATGCATGTCTTTCGAATGTCCACCCAACCGCAGGGAGGACATGCAGAATCCACACAGAAGGCACGCTCCGTACTCTAGCCGAAATGTTCTTAAATTGTTTGAAAACCTTGCCATGGCAAAACAGAAAGTGGAAATGATTACATTTGATTAGTGTTTATGGTTTCTTTTGTACTTCCTTGTTATGCTTGTTTATAGACATTTGTGAAGGAGAAGAAAAAGGTATGAGTTTAGGTCGGCACAGTGCAGTTTACTGGGTTTTGATGAAGCATTTGTAATAGTTTATTTTGCTTGCACTGATGTGTTGCTTCTAAAACATTCATAATGTGGATTTCCCATAGTTATGATGTAGTCATTACTTTTCCAGGTTGCTTGCTTAACATGAGGGGATCATGGGCTGTTGTGAAGAAATCCTGTGTGGATGTAGCTGTGTGAATGGTGTACTACCTTTCTCTTTGCTTTTCTTTCTTTTTTTGGATGCTGCTGCTTTTTTTGTGGTGATGGATGGATAATTTGTTGTGTGTTTGTGATTGGGTTGCAAGCTGTTTACTTGCAGTTGTGTCACTTGTCTTGCAAAAGGATTTGTTTTCTGTTTTCTTCTCTTTTGAAGTCTGAAGGTTGGTGTTTGTTATCTTTTTTTAAACTCGTGGTGCTTCCTTGAGGCCGTTGGTGAATGTCAGCATCTAGTGTTTGCATCGAGAAATTATTTCTTTAGGTCGGCACACTGACACACTTGGAACCTGGCTGTGATAACACGTAAGTACCATAATTTGAATGAAAGATGAATAAGCAGAAAAGCACAGTTGTATTAAAGGCCATGTCTGGTCACTGTGGTATCTGCAGGGTGAATTTTCAATGCACTGAGCTGCAGTGATATGTAGAGTTTTCCAATAAATGAATAACATATTTTAATTGTTGTTCAAATACCATTTCAAAACAATTCTTTCTGATGACGTAACGCTTCCAAATTAATCTTGCAATTTATTTGCTTACATCACTTTCATCTATATAACATGTAACAGTTATTTGTATATACCTTCTTTCTCAGCTACCTAACAAATAGACAACAACCAGTAAAATGGCAACAGCATTTCTCATCCTTCCTCCCAATTACAGCTTATGTATCAGAAGGATTAATACTAGCGCCAGTCCTTTTTAACATCTTCATAAATAAACTACATACCACTACTAAAGATAAGATCTTATATATGCACATAATACTACTCTCATCTGCACAGCACCGACTCTAGAAAAAGTACAGGATATCACACAGAAGGCATTCCTTTCCATTGAATCCTGGCTATCAAACTCAGACTTATTCATGAATGGTAATAAAACTAAACTAATGCTCTATACTGCCAAACAATATGCAAAAGAAAAACAATCTTAGCATATTTTATCAACTAACCACATGTAAATTTAAACCACTGCTCAGACTAAGCTCCTAGAGTCATACTAGATGACAGTCTCAAATACTTACTGCACTTTCAACAAGCCATTAAAAGACACACAGTAAACTAGGCTCCCTTTACAGGGTCCGAACATTCCTGACAAATAATGGCAGAAAATCTATTGTACAAACCTACCTGGTCTCCTCCCTCTTGTATGCATTTCCTATCTTCACAAATCTAAATTTGATCCTTAGACTAAAACTGGACTCCTGCTCATAAAATAGCTACATTCACAGTTCATAATACCCAAACCACACATCAATGTAAAGCACTAAAGGACCTAAACTGGCTAGAACCTCCACAATTTTTACTTATTTTTATTTATTTAACATTTGTTGACCGGGAAAGTCCAACTAGGTTCCACAGATCCTGTTTTCAGCGGAGGCCCGGGGAGAAATGCTCCAGAAGCATGTCTTTAGAATGTGGGAGGAAACCGGAGTACCCGGAGGAAACCCACGCGAACGCAGGGAGAACATGCAAACTCCACACAGAAGGCACCCCAGCCGAGAATCAAACCAGAGAACCTCTTGCTGTGAGGCAACAGCATTAACCGCTGCACCACTGCGCCACCCTGTCATACATACACAATATCTGTCATACTCCCAACTCGCAATAGTCCATAACCTTATAAACTATCTAACTGAATGTACATCCCAAGAAAATTTCCCCCATCCTTATACTAGCACTGGAAACCTGTGCTACAACAATACATCTCTCCTAATAATAACCAAATCTAACAACTCACCTCTAACCATGTCACCAAACTCTGGAACTCTGTCCCAACTCACCTAAAACATAAAGATAAGAAAACCAGTTTCCAAGCAGCACTAAAACAACATCTAAGCAACAACTGGCTATGCTCTTGCTATACCCCTGCCTAATCATAAAGAGCACCTAATCCTCCAGTACCACTACTCTTTAGGTCCTCCTTCTTTTCCCTTACTATACTCTCATAACCTAAATTACATCCCATCTTCCTTTCTTGCAACTTACCCTCACTACCCACCTGACTACTTCTTCTCACTCCTATATTCCTAACTTACCTCCAATATTCATTCTCTCTCACAGGCTTAAAAAAAATTAAAATTTCATTTCTCTGGCCTGATTACCCAACCAACTGCCATTTTATTACTATATCACATATCTATATAGAAGAAAAGTATTATCTTATTTTCTGCTTCTATGTCTGAATTTCACTGCTGAATAAAAGTATCAAACACTATTATATATCACTGTATCTGTAGCAAATGCCATGATGCTTAGATTTGTCTTTTTCTAACCTCTACAAAGAGGCCAGTCACAAGTGGTGTCCCTCAGAGATCAGTCCTTGGACCGCTTCTTTTTGGCATTTACTTCTCAGAAGCCAAGGTCAATATCAGTCTGGTCTCTGGCTGACTAAAGTTGCAAATGATTGCAAACTACAAGCTGTCATTGAATCTCACACTGACACAAATGTTCTCCAGAAAGGACTGATACAGACAAACAACTAGTGTCAGAAACATGGACTAAAACTAAATGCCAAGAAATGCATAATAGCATCCTTTGGGAAGTCATCCATCCCTGGTAACTATTATATTGACAACACACCCCTTAGAGTTGACCCAGTAGTTAGGGACTTAGGGACACACATAGATAGTTATATAGCCTTTGATAATCATGTGTCTGCAGTGGTGAGGAAATCATTCTATATTGCAGAACTTATAAACAAAGGTATGGCATCTATGTCCAAGGAAATCATTGTTCCACTGTATTCGGCATTCATCAGACCTATCATTGAGTACAGTGCTCCCTTTGGTATGTACCTAACCAGGCATATCCAACAATTGGAACATCCACAGAGGTTCCTCACTAAAAGAATATAGGGTGTAAGCGATATTAGTATGCAGACCACCTCAAAGCCCTATCCTTGTGTTTTGTCACCTACAGGGTTTTGAGGGGAGATCTATGCATGGCATACAGGGCATTGTCAGACCCCACTCTGATGGACCTCCTGCATATCCATAAAACAAACAGCACCAGAATTACCCATTCTAAAGACTTAAACCTTGCCTGTTATATAAATAGGATCTGCTGGAGAGATAGGCATATTTTCCAGAGACTACCTTGTCTATGGAGCAGGCTCCCCATCCATGTGAAGCAGAGTTACTCCTTAAACAATTTAAGTGCAACTTGGACAATTGGATGGGAAAACAGAAATTCATCCCTGGTTTGGCACCTATGTCTCTAATGCAAACAGGTAACCAGTAAATGGTTAATTTACCAGGCCCATGCTTACACTTATCAAGGGTATCAGAACTTGTCAGAGATTTGGGATGCATGACTAGGCTTAAAAAGGCCCTTGTGGTCATTAGTCTAATAAACACTTATGAACCTATTAACCAGTTTAATGATTATATTAACCAACATCAGTGTAATAAAACATTATGAAGTAATCTATCTCAATGAATGCATCAGATTAATCCTGTATGCAGTTATTGTAAATGTATCAAATTAATGCACTAAATTTAATTCTTTCTATAACCTCTGTACATTTTTTTTTACCTTTTCTCCCTAGGCCTCTTTTGAAAAATGGTATATCCCAGTCAGACTATCCTGGTAAACAATGATAGATAGATAGATAGATAGATAGATAGATAGATAGATAGATAGATAGATAGATAGATAGATAGATTGATTGATTGATAGATTAACACATAGATAGAAAGACAGATAGACTATATACATTTGCCTTACCAAAAGCTCACATATAGTCTATGTCATAAGCAATGTTTGCCAAGAGCCTAGAGTTTTGTACCATTATAGCCAAAACAGAGTCACCTTATTTAATCTAATTATTAAGGTCACCATGTTCCTACTTGTTTAAATTTAGGAATTTAATATACAACTTATGCTTGCCAGAATATATTCTTATTTTTATCTTCTATAGTGTATAATTAATCCTTAATTTGTTTAGTTTTACAAATCAGTGGTGTGATATGCATATTTGACTAACCATAAATTACATCTTTTTTTTACTAAAAATTTTATATTATACATCTCATCATTGTATTGTAAAAACACATGCATATGCATTCCAGCTGCGCATACAGATATAAAGACACTAAGAATAGCAACAATAGCTATGGTTAGGTTCATAAGTTAATAGGTGATTTCTATGCTGATGACCCCTAGAGGTCATTTTAAGCCTACCCATGTTTTCCACATGATTCTGATGAGATTTTACACCCTACAGTTATTTTAAGGGGCAAATGTAGGCTTAGGTATGAGTGGACAAAAATGTATAGGCTTCCTCTGTCTAACAGAGACATAGGTGCCAGATCAGGGTAATTTCCAATTTCTCATCCATTGATCCAAATTATGCTTAAATTAGGTTACTGAAGAAAACTTCTTCCCATGTATAGGAGGCCTGTTCCAGAGAAGTAGCCTCTGCGACAGATACTTGTCCCTTCAACATGTCCTCTTTATATTGCAGTGAGGCTGAGAGCCTTACTTCAGGTAATTCTGATACTCTGTGTGAATAGGTCCATCAGACCAGGATCAGAGGATGCCTTTTTTCAGCTTTTCAGCACTTGGCATTTTGAGTGCTGACATTTCAATAGGAAGTCCATGTTGTTTATGTCCTTTATTCTTTTTGTAAGGAACCTCTGTGAATGCTGTAATTGTTGAATATGCCTGGTCAGGTACATAACGAAAGTGACATTGTACTAAATATTTGTCTGGTAAGGGCCAAGTACAGAGAAACAATGACATCCTTATACCTAGATGTCATACCCTTGCTCATAACTTGTGCAACATAGAATGATTTCCTTATTACCATAGATACACAATGGTCAAACACCAGGTTACTATCTATCTATATGTGTTCCCAAATCCCTGATCTCTGAGTCTACTCCTATGAGTATATTATCAATGTGGTAGCTTCTAGAAGTAGACATCTTCCTATAGGATACGATTATGCATTTCTTGACATTGAGCTTTAGACTGTGGTTCTGGCATCAGTTATTGTTCTGTGTCAGGTCTTCTTGGAGGGTATTTGTGTCAGAGGGATTCAGTGACTGCACCTAGTATGCAATCAACTGCAATCTTGATCAGCCAGGGGTCATTGATGTTATTCTTGACTTCAAAGAAATAGATGCCAAAAAGGAGTAGCACTAGTACTAAGCCTTAAGGGACTCTATTGGTGGCTGGTCATTTTGTGGAGGTAGAGTTCGTTATCCTAAATTCAGAGTTCTTAGGTTAGACCCAGCTATCCAGTGGGTCAAATAGGGGTTTATACATAATTTGATAAATTTTTCTATAATGCCTAAATGGGGTAATGTGTCAAATGCTTTGGCCAGGTCAAGCTGGCCAGTATGCACCATTTTGCACTCATCTTTTGCTTTGGTGACTTTCTTGAAGTCCACCAGACTGAATATGCCTGAGTTGTCCTTGATGAAACCACACTGAGTAAGATCCAGTGTCTGCACAGTTCCACAATTCCGTTCATGGCTTTGCATAGGAAACAAGTCAGACTTATGGGTCTATGGATGGCCTAGCCTTGTGCATAGGGTTGACATTTGCACTCCTCCATTCACTTAACACAAAGCCTTTCTGGATTCTGTGGTTAAATAGTAGTCCTGATAGCTTATGTTTTACATTTCATGCTATTAAGGAGGCATCCTGGGATATTATTGGGGCTCACTGATGCAGTGTTCTTGGCCTTGGAGAGTGCATTGTGGACCTTTTCTCTAGTGCCAGTTGGGGGTGTTAAGGTTGAGGGTATTTCCTGAAGAGTGTCTGCATGGATAATTAAATGATCACATGTATCTTGCCACAATAAAGTATACAGGTATACTATCCATTAATTGCATTCAAACCCTGCACTGCTTGCTTACATCATTAACGTATTGAGCCATTAAAGCAGTTACAAATGGCTGGTCTACCCTCAAGAGAATTTTAACACTGCTTTGTAATTCAGATGTTAAAGTCAATATTGTAAAAAATATATATTTTAAATAACTGGCTAGGGTTCAATGAGCAATGCTTCAATGCAAAGAGAACTAGCATGGAAGAGCCAAACAACAGAGCTGTGCTAAATAGATATGAATAGTTAAGTAATTATATGTACCATGACTAGGCAGATAGCTGTGTAACAGGGAGCTTGGCAAGGTGGAGAAGAAACTTTATAAACAAAGCAAATAGACACATCTGAGAGTCTGTGAAGAAGGGCAACGTAGCACAAAGGTTGTAAGAAAGTGAATGGCAGATGTAGCATGAACTTTCAATTGTAGTGATAAGCTGTTGCCAAACACTCTGAAGGAAAAACCCAAAAAAGTTGAAAAAGGCCTGTGAATGGGTGCCTAGTAAGCCTTTTTAGAAAAAGAGATGAAAAGGGAAGTACAGGAAATTAAGATAAGTGTTATAGGAAGCAGAAGAAAACATAATTACACTGGAAGGTAAAGTATGGCTGGGAGGAGGTAGTGTATTTTTGTGAGGAAAGACCCCATTTTATAAATAAAGGGAGGGCAAAGAGTGGGGTGAAAAGAACAAAGGTATTGAAATGGGAGAGTAGGCAGAAGAATGGCTATAGGTTATATGCCAGCTGCAGACTTCCCCAGGGGGACTTTACTGGGATCCAGTAGGTAGATTTTCTTGGTCTGACTGGCCTGTGGCATGGGCTGTACCTACCTCTAGTGGCCTGTTGGCTGCAGGATGGATTGCTGTATGATGCCCCTGTGTTAAACCACCTGGTCACCTGCAGTCTCGACTACATGCTCCAGCTCCAGATAAGTCAGGGCCAGTGATTCTGGTAGGCTACTTGTTGACATGGGCTGGAACCCTTCCTTAATGAGGAACAGCCACTATTGTCCCTACAGCCTCAGCTGTCGTCAGTGTGCCTGTGGTTCAGGTGGACCGTGGTGACCTGCAGAATGGAAACTAAAGGGGGAATGCGATATCAGTGATGAGTTCCCTTAGGTATTACGGCATATGTAAAAACAGAGATGGTATAAGATTCAGCTAATGCTGCTGTGCCTGCAATTTCTTCTATTTTCAGTGGTAGTGAGTTCTCTCATTGTGTTCTACCTGTGCTGGAAAGCAACATGGGCATTTAAGTAGTTTCATATCACACACAGGTGTGGCTGAAATGCAAATGGCAGATGACAGTGCACAACTACAGCTTCACGTATATGTGAAATCAAACCTGAAATGATTCCTACAGGCTATTATAGAACTATGATTTTGTCTGTGTGTGCAAAGAAGCAACAAGCCATCAGTACCCACTGTGTAGGACAGCAAACAACAGTACTACACTTATGTACACTGGAGTAGAGACAGCTACAGTAATGTTGTTAGGTACAGTGAGGCAGACACAGCTACACTAATGTATGTATGTGCAGTGATGTAGAAACATGAAGTGGTAACCACACTTCCACAGAGTTGCAGGCTTGTGCCCTGCACCACAAGAGCACAGTATTACAAGAAAATGGTTGCCATCTACAGCACACTAAAACATGCAGACAGTTAACCACAATAACTAACCTGGAATACCATGAGATCTATCAGAGTAAACAAACATGCAAAATTGTGGAGACATCTGTAAAAAAACGAAATGTTTATTAAGGGCAATATTATACACAAGCAGATATGGCTAATACCTAAGCAATAACTCATGACTGGGTGTGTGTAATTCTAGATTTACCCATGGTTGGTGTGGTTTGATCCTGAGGATTTGATTCTCACCATTGAAAAGCATGGCTAGGCATAACACAGCCCCCTGAGGTCATTATCCTAGTAATTACCTATGAACCGAAGTACAGGAATCTCTTGGAGCAACCTTACTGCTGATCAGAATTTGACCCAGGAATGGTTAAGGAGAGGTAAATTGAAAGCAAAGGATTAAAAGTTAATAATAGTAGCCCAGGATAGTGAAGTACATATATTTTGGTTTACAAAGTCCATTGAATATGTGGGAAAAACAGAAAAAGTTGAGTACTCTTTAAAAAGAACTGGAAACAGTCGCACATCTTGTTGCTGTGTGTGATACACTCATGGCAGAGAGTTTGTATACTGAACAGCACAATAATGAGGCAAGGCTGTCACATTGGGGATTGTCTTTGAAATAAATTTGGAATACATTTCGTGAAGGTTCCTGGTTTCTGCCTTGATCTGTTTTTGTACATTGGGGATTGTGCAAACAGTGCAATACTGAAGGAAAGAAGTATTGGAAACATGAAGATCAAAGGATTGTAGAGAATGAGGAAGTTTATATCACATGGGCTCACCCATTACCAACAGTTCAAAAAATAGACGTAAAAAACCAGATATACCAGTTGATGAAAAAATTACAAAAGTAGCAGTGATAATTGAAATTGCTACACCCAGTGACGACAGTGTCTTAAGTACAGAGAGACACAAAGTGATAAAATACCAGGAGTTGTAGGCAGAAATAAGACCAGTGTGGAAGAATGATGCCCGGACATATCTAATACTAGTAGGAGCAACAGGATCAATTCCAAATACTTTACAGTTGTACTTAGATATGCTACGAATACATGTAACTCCATATGAATTACAGAAGGAGTCAATTCGAGGCACATTGTGGGAGGGGCAAAGATCACTTCTGAACAACATCAAAGACCGAAACAATGTTAATTAGATGAACTTTAATCATAACCCCTCCAAGAAGTAGGACCAAAAATCAAAAAAAGAGAGACTCCAAACGGAAAGGAAAAGCAGTTTTAATAACAGTTGCATGAACAGTAAATAAAAGGTTAAGCGCTTTCACCCAGAACACTCTGAGGCTTCTTCAGAGCAATTCTACATTACAAAGTGCACATATTTAAAAGTAACCAGGAATCAGAACCTACCAATCACTGAATAACACATTCTAAAACCCCTCCCAACCCAACACTACAGTGTTAACCCTTTAATGCCCAGGGCAAACAGAATAAAATTAACTGTGTGTTAAATGTAGTGATTAAAATATGCCCTTGAACAATGCTGTATTAATAAAATCTTTCACAATTTAGCGGCCCTTAACATGCACTGTGGAAACAGGCCAACACACAGGAGGGGGATGTGCCTGACCTGACTACAGAGTGTAAGTGCTGCTATACTGCATTTGGAGTAAACAGGGTGTGTGCGGATATGGCTGTCCTATATGTATTTATACCTATCATGTCAGTTCTATTTTATGAGGACTCCCCATCTGTAGGGTCATCTGCAGACTGGGTAGTGTGTGGTGCCTTTGGTTTCATGTGTTACCCACACAGCATGTATCTGTGAACTGCAGACGGTAGTGTGAGGATTGCAGTCTGTAGATGTTGAAAGCTGGGACAGTTACTGACTTCATATCCCTCATAGGGCATATGTTGCAACAAACCCTGTTACAACAGCAAATGTAAGATGTTATCACAGCAACATGTCAATATTGGCCATGTGTATGTGCTTCCAGCCACAACTCTGTCAACCTTTGTACATATGTCATGCATTAAGAGGTGCATATGTGCTGTACACCATAATTAGTGTCATCATATCTGTTAATAAGCCAGTAAGATATCAGACTGCTACACATTATGTACAGTAGGGGTTATATTTGATGACATAACCTGGACATTCTGTGGTTGTTTGTACAGTACTGAGGTCTGTGTACTTATGGTGAATGTCGACAGTGTGTGTATTGTCAATGTGTACCTTGGCCTGTGTACAGACTGTGATAGATGTCATCATTCTAGGTCCCGTCCTATCTGATGTTATATGCTGCTCCACTGTATGTTACCGTATTGGCTTACATATTTGTAGGGCCATACACACACATGTCCCATACCACAGATGGGCATCAGGCCACACTGTGTAGCGGCCTAGTATATGTAGGGTTAGTGTGTGAGTGGCACATATGAGGATGGTATTGAACAGATATTCCATATACTGTAATATTATGCTAGCTTACCATATGTGGCTGTGGCTATGTTCACATTGGTTGTGGTTATGCACTTCCACACACAGGTGTATCTTACCCTGTGCTGTGACATGCCTGTAGAGTCTGATATATATGCAGGTACATGTGCATTCCCCCATAGGAGATGTAGGCCAGTGTTAAGCCAGTCTGCCTATAGCCTGCACAGTGCTTTGTTACATGCCTAGCAGCTTAGTGTACTTACCCAGTGAGATGTCATGTGCAGATACTTGCCAGATGCACTGCTGCTGGGCCTCCCTTAACAGTCATGTATGTCAGATGGAGCGGTGGGATGCTGTACAGATGTATGTCAATATCTAGTGGGTAGTGTGTGGCCATGGCACCTCTGTACCAGAAGTTATTATGTACGAGGACAGACAGGGGTGTGTGAATGCATAACCTATGGGGGCGAATGTATACCAGTCGTTATGTGTTATACCCATCTACATGGCTGTTAGCATCCATATTGTCAGGCTTGGTCCACATGTTCTGCACAAAGGGGTTCTGTGTATACCTCTGGACTGTACAGAGTGTGTCAGAAAGCCCACATCCATTGGCCAAAATCTTTACTGTAGTCCACAGGAGCATTACGTGCTTGCAGCGGAACTGTACTATGATGTCCTTAGGGTGTCTGTCAGTAGCCAATGGCGAACATGTGAAAAGCAGATGTGACCTCCCACACACACCATGTCTGTGAAGACAATCCCTATTACATTAGAAATAGTCTACTAATATACCTGCTATACATACCGACATCCCCTTGTACTACGGAGTTGGGACTATAGGGGCTGAGGTAGGGCTACACCCCATGTTCAGGACATACGGTAAATATATATGTACATATGATTATCGAGATATCTATATAGATAATTACACATGCACATATTGGCATATATAGATGGGTGTGTATATGTACATAGATATGCATATACACACCCTGATATATACATATACAGAGCATTATATGTCTACACATATACAGATAGTGATACACATGCACATATATGTATACCACACTGCCATTCCTGCCAGCAGTCCACTGCTGTTGTATCCACCACACATACGGCGGGGCTGGCGCCATATATGTGTGGGTTTCACCTACACAATACATGTGTGCCCATATGCACTCCAGAGGCCAGTGTGTGTAACAGTGATATATGGCTCTGTAGTATTGAGTCTAGGGAGGGATTTACCATACATAATCTAGGATGTTACAAAATGCGGGGATATCAGGGGTGGGCTGCCGTAAGGTAATTGTATGTACAGTACCATACATTTCACCTATCTTGACATTACTTACATAAAGTGGGTCACTGCAGACCAATTGCCTCCTGCCATACAGACTGTTCTGTTTGCCAGTGTGCCTGTGATGGTGTCAGTTATGCCATGTTATCAATTACATTCCATTTGGCCAACTGAAGTCTGTACCACCTAGTGATTGTGTACAGAGTGTAGATAGTTGCTGCTGGACTATACATCTACATCACTTACTGCTAAGAGTGTGGTATCCTGTGGCCCAGTCTGTCATTACTATTGTACGATTTGAAGGACTTGGCCTGGACAGCAACAGTTGTGGACCTTTCCAGACTATTGTATTATTATAACTGTTTCACAGTTGCATTACTCTGTTTATATGGATGTCAGTGTCTGAACAGCTATATGACATGGCATATAAATCTATAACAGTACACAAATAAAGGTATTCCATTTCTGCAAACCTGTGTGTGGTGTTTTATCCTATGACCTCTCTGTGGGTATATATTGCAGGCAACATATGTCATTTGTATGGGTGGTTCATCCAGTGTCCAGATGTTAGGGTGTTAACTGTAGGCATAGTGGCTGTTCCATATTGTGTGCGCCTACTACATGCGTATCTTACTGTACATATCTCTCCATGTGTATGTGTAGTCACATGTATATCTATCTATCTATATATATATATATATATATATATATATATATATATATATATATATATGTGTGTGTGTGTGTGTGTATCTGTATCTGCATATATGTGTCTGTGTATATGTATCCTGGGGATGTTGCTAGCTTCCACATTTTACATTTTCTATGGGAGCCAGACTGCACTGCATGATATGTTACCAATACCAACCTGACATCATACAGGTGGGATGTAGTACTGTTAACATCTTTTGCCCATGACGTGTCAGTACCTGGTTATGGGATCTGCAACACTTGATAGTGTATTGCAGGTGGATGGGTTTGGCTGTGGATGGGGTGGGTATACCTATCTGTACAAGATGTATATTGTTTGGGGCCTCTCAACCCCATTAATG
The DNA here is from genome assembly GCF_019279795.1 of Protopterus annectens. Lineage (NCBI taxonomy): Eukaryota > Metazoa > Chordata > Ceratodontiformes > Protopteridae > Protopterus > Protopterus annectens. Next base: position 1,051,904,427 of record NC_056729.1, on the reverse strand, counting down.
GTGCATGTGGACATTTATGATTTAGTTAATCCCCCATTGATATCTACACATGTATGTCCATATATACCTATATGTATATATATATATATGCTTACATATATATAACTATGTCCATATATACCTACATAGATGTATATCTGCTTACATATATGTAACTTGCTGTGTATATGTAGACATATAGGTGTAGACATATATATGTGTCGATGTAGGCATTTGCATGTATATATGTTCATACATATTTATAAATATGTAGATATTTCTAGCTTTATATATATTTTATATATATATATTAATATATATATATATATATATATATATATCGTATCTGTTTAGATATTAATATATTTACACACATACATCTAGATGTTGGTATATATTCTCAGTACTGTTGCATGACTGGGCTGGATGATATGTTTCTGGAAACATCAGCTTTAGGTATATCTGGCATGGCTTAGTGGTAAATCCCTTTATGTATGGTGTGCAGCATCCAGGGATTGAGCCTTGCAGAGGCTGTTTATTTTGTTGCTGGGCAGAACACTGGCTCTCTGATACAGAGTGATTAAGGCACTTTAAAGCAGTTGTAAGCAGGTTTGAGCATGTTTGCAAGGAGGTAAGCACTGCTAACTTCTGGTTACAGTTTCTTATACTCAGTTAGCTTCTAAATTGCTTAATATGTGTAGGCAGTGCTTACCCCCATGCAAACAGGCTTAGACCCGCTTACTGCTGCTTAAAAGTGCTTACTCCTGCTTACCCCTGTGCTAATTTCTTTAAAAGAAAAGAAAAAAGGGTTGATAGGAAAGTGGTGAAAAAGGGTCACAAAGAGGGAAAGACAGTAGGGAAAATAGCTAGGGATGTGTAGGAAGGGTGTAGGGAAGGTCCATAGCTGCCCATTTCTTCTACAGCAACAGCTGTGCATATTCACTGAATTTGGAGGTAGATTTGGACACTCAAACCCCTGGGAAAGGGGTGAGAACAACAATAATAAGTTGTGCTGCTAATTAGACCGGATTACATGTGTCCAGTGGACATGTGCGAAATGGACAGTTATGTGTGGGGCGATATTTTTTTGTGGGAACAGATTGCCCCCTTTTTATTCAGGTGAGAGTGGGATGTTGGGGAGGGGTAGTAGGTATATTTGGGGAGGTAGGTTGGGTAGGTTAACAGGCAAGACACTCAAGATGCATACAGGGGCAGTATATGACAAATGTGGGGGTAAACACCTTGATGGGGAGGGGTGTTGGGATATTGGAAGCCCACAAGCCCCCTAGTGGTAACAGTGGAACTGAGGTCCCCACCCATGGGCAGTCACCACTGCACCTTCACAGCCCCGAATGTGGCTGTGCTGGGGGCTGAGCTGCAGAGCCAGGCTGACTCTAATCACCACACTCAGCCCTCGAGCTGACATAGAAGATCACCGACCTGCTCGTTGATTGCTCTACGCACCACGACCCCGACCTGGCGACGGGTGATTGGTGCCTGTCTGCGCCCACTCCAGGGGGGCGAGCCCCATTCCCTGAGGTGGTTCTATCCAAAGGTGGTGCAGAACCAACAGACAGGGAGGTGCAGAGTTGGGCTCCAGACATGCTGGTGCCCAGTGCCTCGGCCAGCTGAGGTGGGACAGGTGGATCTGCTGGGACCGGCCTTCCCAAGCATGCTACAGTGTTTAGAGTTCAACATCATATATGGATTAGTAACAGTCAACACATTCCAGGGTTAGGTATAACAGCATGCATAGATATTCCCATTAACCCAGACACCAGATACGGAACAGTCGCATAGCAAACAAAACACATGCATATATGAGACAACAGTGGTAATAAGAACAGCATGCAGGTACGTTGATGGCAACATGCCAACAATGTTGGAATAATTCAATATGGTGTATGCATGGGAACCAGTAAAATATTAACAAACAATTGGACAGTATCAGAGTTAGTACATACCAGTTGGGGTGGGTATGTCGATTATTGTTGGAGATAAGGTGAGGAGGAAAGACAGATGTTAATTAACAAGTAGTATATTCATGTACTCCACATTACTTTCCTAGTCAGTGCTGTTATCTGTACCTTACAAGTCTTACTACACTACCCTATAGACCTGTATTGGACACTGATATGGCTGTCAACATCATTACACATGAACCGATTTTACCTGCAGTATACCCCTATTACCTGGTATACCTGTGGAGGGAATCTTTGTTAACACTGACTAACTGTTTGTACATATACTCTCGGATTCCAGGTTGATGTTTTGCACTATGCTATCCAACTCTTTCTGCACATCCTCTGGTCATGTGTTGACCACATGCTGGTGTGCCTGGACATATCTAGAATATTGCCCTCTTCCACCTTTAGTGACCTGACACACACACACACACACACACACACACACACACACACACACACACACACACACACACGCTTTCCTACACAGTTATATTATGTAGCACAGTGTGGGCGACAGTGACCAGTGACACTTTATTATTCAGAAAAACTGCAACACTCACAATCCCCTACAATACCAGGGTGGACGGTACCAGTACAGGTTATATTGGTCTGTATTTCTCAGCACAGTGTTCGCATCCAACGTACCTGTGGGAGCAATGTTTGTTAGCACTACCTGACTGTTGCCACACAAGGTTCCAGATTACACATTCGTATTATGCACATACATCTCACTCTTTTACTGAACACACTCTGGTCACAGCTTGACAACATGGGAGTGTGGATAGGCCATACTTGAAATATTACTCTCCTAACAGTTTCAGGGGTTGCTACAGTGACAGGTGTGTTCTCATGATGGTTGACAATCACTTGTATTCCCTGTTTGCTGGCTACATATCTGGGATCTTCCCACAGACTTACCAGGGGGACAGGCAGCAGATATGGGCACATACACTGGACATTCTGGCCTCATGTGTACAGTTGTAGGGTATGAATCTATATGCAGTCTAATTCCACTCCCAGGATTTGGATCATGGCTGTGTCTGCTACAACCTAAACACTGTCCATCACAGTTGTGTCTGCTCTATTGATATTGCTGTATACCTTCAATCTGCTTTCTGTCTTATTAATCCCCTGTGCTTATGCATTCTGACCTTGTATAGCAACACTCTTATACAGAATTCCTAGACAGTTATAAATTGTAGGACAGTGTGGGTGACAGTGATGTGTAATACCTCATTATTCAGAGCAACGGCATATCATTCTTGTATTTCTGGGCACAGTGATGGTATCTGACAGACCTGTGGAAGGAATGTTTATTAGCACTACCTGAATGTTCCCACACACAGTGCCAGGTTCCACATTACTTTTATGCACATACATCTCATGCTGTTACTGTACACACTCTGACCACAGCTTAACAAGTTGGGGTATAAATGGGACATACCTGGCTTCATAGTCACATAAGGTATTGGGGAGTTGCTAGTGTGCCAGGTTTGTTGTCATAGATGTGTGTCAATCAGTTGTATTTCCTGTTTGCTGCCTATATGTCTGGGATCATCCCACTGATTTCCCAGGGGGACAGGTTGATAGGCATTAGGTATGGGTCACTTTAATAGACATTCTGGACATATCTGTACAGTTGTGGGGTATGATTCTGTATGCAGACTACTACCACTGGCAGGATTCGAACCATGGCTGTGTGTGCTAAAAAAGCAACAGTTCACATTTCAGTTGCATGTGCTATTCAGTTTTTGTTGTCTGCATTTTCCCTGTTTACTGTCCATGTGTCTCTCAGTTGTACTAAATGGCCTCTGGGTATTACACCTGTCATATACAGGCATTCCTACCCATTCAATTTATGGTGCACGGTGTGGGTAACAGTGCTTAATACTACAGTACTATTACATGATTGCAAATCTGCATTACCATATGATAGCAGAATATACACATGCAGTCCAACAGTTAGACCTGTTTTGTCAGGATATTACACTTTTATTGCCATACAAACAATATGAGACTCTTCCTGCCATATTCGCTAGTGTATGTAGTACTTGCCTTGAACAATACAGGTTTTATACTAGCAATTAATTTACTACTACTTTTATTTTTATTTCCCATGACAGTAAAAGCATGAGTATTACTGACCTGCCTCATGTCGCAACGGTGCCAGGTGGCAGATGTGGGCCTCCTGGTTCGCGGCTCGCTCCGTTGCAGCTGTGGGGGACATAAGGGGCATATTTAACTATACCTATCCATGATATACCTGAGCCGGCACTTATTACACACATACTGGGGTGATACTTACACATGGCTGGAACATCCCCTGATGCTCTAGCCTCTTGGAGCCACTCCTCCAAGAGCTCCCCCTTCTGCTACTTCAGGTCGGCATAGTGGTGCCTGACCTGCTCACCAGTTCTGGGTATGCCAGTGGCAATAGTGAGGTTGCGGGTGAGATGGTCCCAGACCTCAGCCTTATATTAGGAGCCCTGGTACTGGCCCTGCAGCAGTCTCTGTGCATGGTTTTTAACTAGGAGTCCTGCCATGACCTTGGACTGCTGGATGCACCACCGCTGCACCAGGAAACACACTAGTTCTCCCCTTACTGCCATAGTGCCTGCAAGGGGAAGCTACAACCAGTTATGAGCTGTATTCCCGCCTCTTAGGTTTAAGTAGGGCCGATTTTCTGCACTTTTTCATGACTGGCCGGTTTTGAAAAGGCTAAGCTTTGGGCAAACCTGCTTACTTAAGGTTGGCATTGTTTAAAGGGGTATACCACTGTCCACAAAGAGTTAGCTGGTCTACACATTGCTCACACCTCCTAACCTGGCCTGTGCAATGCTTAGCATTGCCTACATTACACATTCATTATAATGCCTTTTTGGCATTGTGTTATTATTCATTACACCTTATATGTATGCCTAGTATCCCTGATTGATGTGTACGTACATTCTGTGGGGTCCTTGTGTTTTGTTGGGGACTTTGATACTCTATTACAATTAGACCTCATTTCTGGGCTTACTGCTGTACTCCAGTTCACATATTTATGTTATGTAGTGGGTTATGGCACATATGACTGTATACTGATGCCTTTCACAGGTTCAATTTGGTTATACTATGGTGAGGACATGTTTGCTACTACCTCATTCATCTGTACTTCTGTGATGGCTTGATGGATAACTACTGGGATTATGGTGTATAGGGATCTGGGTTCGAGACCTGCATGGCTGTTTATTTTGTTGATGGGCACAACAAGGGCCATTGGATACAGAGTGATTAAGGCACTTTTGGGCACTTGTAAGTGGGCTTGCGCGATAGTAAGCACTGCTAACCTGCCGTTACATTTACAGAGAGCTTCAGAATTGCTTAGCCAGTGTAGGCATTGCTTATCCCCGCGCAACTGCACTTAAACCCACTTACCAGTGCTTAAATATGCTTACTACTGCTTATTTGTGCTTAAACCTGCTTACTAGTGCCTTATTCATTATGACACTGACACTTCACATGTGCATTTCCTGCAGTACTCCAGTTCACAAATATATGTTATTTAGTGGGTTTTGCAACAAAAAATATTGGTCATAACGTGTTTTGCCATGGAAAATGGAATGTACTGTAGTGGGACTCAAACCAGGAATGCCTGCTCGTGAGGCAAATGCTCTGCCACTACACTATTGCTATGCTGCTTTGTTTGCGTATAACTTCCTTGTTATCCTCTTCAGCCTTTAAAGCTGCTTTAACCATAGCTAAGCGATGGGCCCACCCACGCACCTACAGTTAGCTTGAATCAGATTTAAAAAAAATAAATAAAAGGGTTTCTTTTTATTTATTTATATGTACTGTTGCTTTTGTACACATGGGGGACTGTTGTTGGGGATATGCGGACACCTATGAGCGGTCTCGTTCATTCCTTACCCCTTTCTGCTGCTCTACATTGAAGGGGTGTGTTTATTCTGAGAGCTCTGCTCTCAGACACACCCCCTGCACTCTTACACGCTCCGTGTTAGCCTAGGAGCTCAGGAAGCACACCTTATTAATATGCATGGCGCGCTGCTGTCCTGCTCCTAAACAGGTGCTTAGCATGGAAGTTTACTAAATCCAAGGGTCTGTTTCTTTAAATTTAATTGTTGATTGCCCGTTAAGGATATACAAGTGGCTTGTGTTTTATGCTATTTAGTTCTGATGAAGTCCTCGTAATAATATAGATGAAAGCACTTAACAGATTCATGGATTTTTAATAAATGTATGCTGGGGCATTTATATTTACAGTCTCTTTTTGGCAGTCTTCTCTAAGTCCCTGGAGATCCTCCTTATCTGAAACTTGTGGTTGCTAGTTCTGGTACTGTATGGTTGCTGCACTTTTGTTTTGCTGTTTTCTAGCATGAGAAAATGTAATGTAATTCATTAACATAGTATGTTATACAAACTCATTATCTATTTCATGCACAGCATACCTCCCTTCCATTCATTACCTTGAATGATTAAATTGAGTAAACATTACAACCCCCCCCCAAGATGGTATCATCCCAGGCTGGCCAGCTAGAACTTATAGTTTAGAGATGTGAAGGCTAGTTGCTGTAAGTAGTCTGCCTTTGCTACTCCATGTTTTTTGGAATTTGACCTCATTTTTGGGGCAGGCTAAATTAACATATTAGCAGGAACTGGCAAATAAAAAAAACATGGAATATTATAGCAATAACCCACGCCTGGGTGTGGGTAATGCTGGATTTACCCACGGTTGGTGTGGTTTGGTCATAAGGGTGAAGCCCGAGTGGCCAAACAAAGACAACAGTGGGTAAATCCAGCATTACCCACACTCAGAAGTGGGTTATTACTATTATACAACGACATTATTTAAGAAAAAAAATAATTACTTTTCTTAAATAATGGCATTGTATAATGCCTCCTTGCTGCCCTTCCGCAGCTGTCTGATATTCTGCGGCAGTTCTGATGTACTGCGCATGCGTATGCTTACGCAGTACATCAGAGCTGTGGTTGGAAGCAATGGAGAAAGAAAGATCTCTGTTGCTTTTTACAAACTGTCTTGCTATGTTAAAAGAGTTTAACATAGCGAGACAGCTTTAAAAAAGCAACAGAGAATCTCCGTTGCTTTTTTTAAAGCTGTCTATGTTAAACCCATTTAACATAGCAAGACAGATTTAAAAAAAGCAGCGGAGATCTTGCTTTCTCCATTGCTTTTTTACAAAGTGTCTCGCTATTTTAAAGGAGTTTAACATAGTGAGACAGCTTTGAAAAAGCAACGGAGAATCTCAGTTGCTTTTTTTAAAGCTGTCTCGCTATGTTAAAACCATTTAACATAGCGAAACAAGTTTGTAAAAAGCAACGGAGATCTTGCTTTCTCCGTTGCTTTTTTTAAAGCTGTCTCGCTATATTAAACTTCTTTAACATAGCGTGACAGTGTGTAAAAAAAGACTTATACTAATGGAAAAAGTCCCGGTGACTGGACCTTTTTCCGTTAGTATAAGTCTGATTTGCAACGTGCACGCTGACCAATCAGCATGCACATTTTGGAATATTAATGGGGGGTTGTTGTATAATATCTAGTAATGTATCTGCCTGATGTGAGAAAACCTGCATCATAGGTACTGCACTGTACTGCACAATTCATTATCTCTAATTGTTGAATCCTTTCTTTCATGTGTTGCTTTCTCTGTTTTATCATTTTATTTATTTTTTTGCTGTATTTCTACAGAATCTTAGTCCCTGCAGCATCTGTTTGTCTGTCTGCCTGCCTTTGTTAATATATTTCTGCAGTTTTACTTGACTGTAGTTAAAATTCTAACCATTGTGGGAACAGAATGTTTTCTTAAATGCTCTAGATGACTTGACATTAGGAAGAAAGATAAGCACTGGTAAGAACATGCTAGATCATCAAAGCAAATGTGACTTTTATAATGTCTGACAGGTACAGCAGGTTACACATGACTCATGCCTTATGATTAGAATCATTAAGTTACCAAAATGTTTGAGTAATATAAGCTGTACAGAATATGATTCTGCTGCATCTGAAAGCATCAACAGACTCTCCGATTACTTTTACATAGTGATTCAGTTGTAAAAGTGCCTTCTTGCACTTTCACAATTCATTCCATTCTTCAGCGGAAAACATTTCATTCTAATTATGTGGATTCTGCCCACATACAAACAAAAAAATGCATGCTAATCCTTTCCAGACAGCATGGTGGTGACCAGTACTCAGATGTTTAAGGCTCCCTTCCCAGCACTGTAACAAAAATATTTAGCACAATTAATAAAAATCTTGAATTGTTTATAATAAAGTCAAACTGTATTTCAGATATTGTGAACCATGGCCATGTATCCTTCAAAAGAAATGACAATACCCTTTGCTGTTATGCAACATTTGAAATGGCACATGGATTGCATGACCCTCAAAAAAAGAATGTGCTGATTCTATACATCACATTAGGAGATGCTCTTTATTCACTTGATTGTTCTGGGTACCAGAAAAGTGTGTGTGTGTGTGTGTGTGTGTGTGTGTGTGTGTGTGTGTGTGTGTGTGTGTGTGTGTGTGTGTGTGTGTGTGTGTGTGTGTGTCTGTCATAACATTTTTTTAATTTGGAATGAAATTCTAAACGTAGCTTTGACAGGCTGAAGAAATAGCTCACAAGGCTCAAGAGAATCATGCCTTGCAATAAAAAATGTTTCTACCTAAAACGGATGTTTACTGTCAACAACTGCAGGCTACTAGGCAATTTTATTAAGCTGTTTTCCAGAACTGAGACAGCTTTGACATTAGTTTTTACAAAATATTCTAGAATGTATTTGCCAGCCATCGCAAAATTGACATACAAGGTTTCTACTCAACTCTTGCCATCAGTTATTAATGGCTTTATACAAAATCACTCATCACATATACAATTTATTTGGAACTCCTAATGTGAATAGTTTTACTGCCATTACAGATTTCTTGTCCTTGCTGATAATATAAAACACAGACAAGAGCGCATACACATACACAACCCCCCCCCCCCCCACACACACACACACAAAAACAGCTAAACTACTGGATTTTACATTTATCGGAGTAGATTGCAGTTTAAGGCATTACTCTTAGCTCTCATCTCTGGTAACAGAAGCTTCTGTGATAATAAATAATTATTTAAGTTATTTTGGATTCATCTATCATGTCTTTGATAAATGCTTGTGCCATCCTTCTCTGCCTCTAGCGAATGTGAGCTCATACTCATGTTCTGCTGTTTATAGTTCTCATGCATCTGCTTAATAACAGCAGTGGAAAATGTTGCAAACCTACTTATCAAGGTGACACTAATGAATGTTGTTGTTAATCTTCTTGGCTAGTGCGTGATATGGACAATGCTCACAAACAATGGCTTTTTCATGAATGTATCTAATAGGGACTGTGTTTCCTCTGCCCTGTTAAATTTCTGGGAACTGTTATTTAGCTCATTAAAATTTCCCCAATTACTTTGTTAGCATGTTTGTCACTTGACCTTTAACAATAAGGATTTGTGGAGTTTGACACCTTATCTAGTGTAGTAATTTATCTGCTTGAAGTTCAGTGTTACAACTGTTTTGTTTTTTTGGGGGTATTTTCTGTTTTTTTTTAATGAGCATTAGTGCTACATAGCAATGTGCCTTTGTTACCATAAAAGGCAATGGTGTCAACATATGTTCTATATCCTTTTTTTTCCTCTGTGTCTGCTGACCTTCAAGGCATCCTTTATTGTTTTTTGCCCATCTGATCACCCATCACTAAGAGTCTCCATTACAAGGGTGAGAGAAGACCAGATGGGCTATCATATAGTCAGCTCTGGAAGTGGTTTGTGTTCCTGCCTACATCCCAACAAAAAGAGTGTTTCTGTCTGAGGCTCTTGGTGGCTGATGTTTGTACTGATGTCATTACAGAGCCTTCTATGCCTTTTCTATGCATGTGAATGCCTGCACTCACACACAAATGAGGTCTGCAGCCACTAGCTTGGGAATGCCAAGCTCTTGTTCATGGTCCTAGTAATTTCTGATGCCATGCAAGTCTCCACTTTTATGGTGGTGACTGACTGAGTGGAACCAGCACTCCATCCCCTAAGGATGGGTGAGGGAGCATTGACTAATCATGTACGCCTTCCTCCTCCCTGGTTCTTCCAACACCAATGCTGGTATACAAAATTAAGTAATCTAGACCCTTGTCGAGGCTTTAGTCATCTAGGCTGTAGAGCCAGGTGTACTTAATACATAATAATAACATTTTTCACCAATGGTAATGTTTAAGCACCTGTCATTTAACTGTATACAGCTGATACAGTAGAATTTGGTTCCTGCATGAATTCACTCAAGCCAACCTTTTATTTTTGGAATTTCATGCAGTACCCTAACTAACTGAAGTGGCCTTCTTCATTCCTTTCCTTATTTGGTAAAACACACATTAGTGGTGCAAAAACATAAATGATTAGCAGACAAAGGTGGTGCAGCAGTTCAAGTTGTCGCCTCACAGCAAGAGGTTCTCCCATTCGATTCTCGGCTGGAGCACCTTCTGTATGGAGTCTGCATGTCCTCCCCAAGGTCGAGTGACGTTTAAAGACATGCAGGTAGGTGCATGCGTGAATGGGTGTGCCTTCTTTGAAGGTTGGGTGTCTGGCTGGCAACTCGGCACTGTAAAAAATACACTGCCAATCATTAGTGGACCGGAGTTCCGCTGTGGTGACCCCTAACTGGGAAAAGCCAAAAGACATTAGTATTAGCAGACAATCAGTAGATTAGGAATGGCAGTCTCATTGATACTTACATTTTGTCTCCACAATCCTTTTACATATTTTTTGTTCATCATTTCTGTTTGTGCTATGTGCATACTCATTCAGATTAAAAATGTGAGCAACTTCTTGTAAAGTTCTATATTGTCAAACTGACATGGGTGAAAAATAACATCAATCACTGCCATATCATTTAGACAATATGAACTGTCATATCATATAACACTTATTAAAATGTCTACAAAAAGGAATACCTACAAACTGAATCATCATCTCTTTACTTTTATATAAATAAATCATCTTCAAAGAAAACTACCACACTAACTTCATTTTCTTCTTATGTCACATCTCACTCCTTCAGTCTACAAGATCCTAATGTCTCTCCTAATTCCTTCTCTGTTTCTATACCATATCCTTAAGCTACTGTTCAGTCTGTAATGTCTCTATTCATAACTCTCTCACTATCTTTCTGCATCCCTAACTCTTCTATTATGTTACTAACTGAAACCATAATTTTATTTTTCATGTACTATAACAACTGATGTCATATACTATACTAACTACATACTACTTTTGCACACTTTATCTGCTCATAGGCTATGTATATTTTCTTAGAATGACTAAAATTGTCTATAATTATATAACTCTATAGAATTATCCAGATGTGTAGTATATCTTGTAACCAAGTTTACATTCTATCAATTTATTTTTGTATAGTGTTCCTCATGTCAATTGTATTGTTTTTAGAGTATAATTTTTATTTATTTAACATTTGTTAACCGGGAAAGTCCAACTTGGAACAAAGCCAATTTTCAGTGGAGGCCCAGGGAGAAATGCTCCAGATACATGTCTTTGTAACGTGGGAGGAAACTGGAACAAACCCAAATGAATGCATGGAGGACATGCAGACTCCACACAGAAGGCACCCCAGCCGAGAATCGAACCGGAGAACCTCTTGCTGGAAGCTACCATGGCACCACTGCACCATGTATTTGCATTGTACTGTATGTGGAGCTTTTCTCCCCAGGCTTCCACTGAAAATGGGTTCTGTAGACCCAGTCAGACCACTCTGGTAAACAAATGTCAAATAAATAAATAAATAAACTAAGCTGTCATATATATTTTTTCTTTCTTAAAACAATTTAAATAAGTTGCTGTATAAAACTGCTGTTAAAACGTTTACTAATCATTAAAATATAGGTATGTTTAGCTCATATCTGTGATATGGAGGGATGAAGCCATGATTATGACCCAGATGACCTGTGTTTGACTGCTGTCTCCAGCTCTAGAACAGCTGGCTGGGAGAGGGGGATTGAGTAACCAATGTAGATCCAGCCATTGTGGTGGGAAGGAGGTAGTATGGTCCATTTCAGTGCTGACATGTTCAAGAGTTTACGGTATATGCCAGGGTGATGGCTGCATTGCATAACAGTGTACCATATAAGGCAGAAGCTATGACATGGATGGAAACATACACATGTCCTCTGGACTAGCTATAGTAAAAGGCACAACTGCCAAACAAAGGAAGTTAGGTCCATAAACGAAATAAGCCCAGCTGTACAATGTATGACATCCCATGACTGGCATATGACTGTTGCCTCTAAGGGGAATGAATGACCCAAAAGGGGCTTTCACTCAAAAGGAAGAACAGCTCTAAGCCAACAAGGAGTAAATGGGTTGAAAGTTCATTGCTTCAAAGGGAGAATGAATGTGCCTGGTATCTTTCCTCAAGGAGGAACAAAAAGGCTACAGAGTGGATGGGGGGGGGGTTGATGTTCAGTCATAGAATTCAAAATGTATAGCGATCACATGTGTTTGGATGGCTCTTCTGCAACATATTTTATAATTTTAAATTACAGCAGTTGAATAATCAGAATTAATGCCGCTAGCAGTCTGTTATTACAAACTTTTAAGTTCTTACACCTAAACGTTTCACCATATTGGTCAATAGTCTGACCATTCAGACTAGCTTGTAATCCTACAAGGCACACAGCCAAGGTGCTATTACTTTAGAAAGATCTTTCTTTGTGTTAGCCAGTGTAAGGAAAGTTTCAGCAGTGTCAGAGCCAAACTCTGATCAGATGCCCAAAGACTTAAGATATAAAAGCAACTACAGAGTTTTTAAAACTACATTAATATAATACATAATAAATGAATATGACCACCCCTGTGATCATGACAACAGGTAATAACTCATATTTTATCTGTGCAGTTAATTTCTTTAATGTTTACAGTCTTACTTTAGCGTAGGCTTCGCCATTGACAGGTTACCATTACCTACCATTACCTTTCCTTAATCTTCTAGATTCAGCTTACATGTGGGAGCTCTTAGTTTAGACAACTAATACCTGTATTATAGTAGAACTATATGTATGACTGTAATAGAGAAGCAAAGGATTTGCTACAAGATTAGCCACATCTTCTGTCAGGATATGCTTCATTTCCAATTATTGCTCTTAAATAAGTGATTGTTATAATGGCAGTCTGGAAGTTAGTCCAGCGGTTAAGGATCTGAGGTGTTAATGATTTTCCTGTCCCCAGGTTAAATGGCTTGATTCCAGTCACCTTCACTTGCCTCCTGTGTGACTCTTTATCTAAGTGTCTTAACCAGATAGTGTTTCTGGGTCACTCCAGAAAAGAAACACTGTGTATAGTAGGTTTACCTGGTTAGCAAATGCTTAACATCACCATATTCTTCCAGAATGTGGAATGACACTGCAATTTATTGCTAGTCTTGTAAGTTTTAAGTTGCCTGTTTAAACTGCACCAATCTAACGTACCTGAAACTGGTGCAGTGTATAATGCTGTATTGCATGTTTACTATGCGCAACTATTTGCATTCAGTGTTGTGGTTATCCATTTGACTCTAAATTGGGTCATAGCTGAAAAGTCTCAGCTCATTTACTTAGTTAATAAACAGTCAAACAAACAAAGAAATAATGGGAAAACCGCCACACCCACTGATGAGCATGTTAAAAACAATTACTGAATATCTGTCCTGCTACTATTGCACATTTGATAAAAACCTAAAGCACTGTTTGTTTTGTAGTATCTTAAGTGAAACATACATTTTTGCTTACTCTCTATATTTTTCAAATATTGTGTGCCTCTGGAAAGTATAGCATTTATCTTTGGGTCTGGGAAAGTTCATATTTATCATTTCTGTTTCAAATATTTATTTGCTAACATAGTTTTAATGTACTTTTATTTTTTCTGAGTATTCCCATTTAAACTTGCCATAGGTGTGCATTTCCTAGAGTCTATCATTTTCACAGTTATGTTATGTTTTCTGTACTCATTGTACTCTATTTTTACTTATTAAAATAATAGACTTTGGCACTACATCAAAATGTAACACAGTCATCTTAAATAACCTGTACAGACTGTATATTGTATAATGCCAACTTTGTAGAAAGGAAATCCCACAAAAGTCCTAAGGAAAAAAAAGAAAACTTAACTCAAAATAATTGGGAAAGTGAAGACAAACATTTATGTTATTTGGGACATATGAAAAAGCTAGCTAATCTCTAGTCACTAGTTAAGGATACATATAACACTCCCACACCTTGTCTAATCACACAAAAGCGCCTGGGCATTACCCTGAATGTACAGCAACCTTCACCAAACAAACAGGAAGGCAAATTAATAAAGACCTCAACCAACAAAAAGTGTCATACAGAATATCTTATCTTTTGTCCCCACAAGATAAATGGGGAAGTAAAATCAACTTGCTTGTACCAAGACTTTAATATAAATTACCTACTATAGCACTTTATTTTCCACATAATACAAATACACAACACACAACACAGCATCACTATGCTACCTTGCAGAAAATTAAATGGATGCCTGTGAGGCTAGGGCTAATTTCTTATTAACCTCATCTGGAGCTTTTCTCCCTGGGCCTCTGCTGAAAAAGGACAATTACTGTCCAGTCAGACTTTCCCAGCAATCAAATGTAAACTAAAATAAATAAATAAATAAATAAATAAAAACTTCAAAATAAATGACAGGTATTGCCTTTCACCTACAAATAAGCTCTGTACTAGACATTCTACTTACAACATAAGAAGTTAAGAGAGAGATCTAAAACCAATATAAATAACTACTTTTTTCAACAAAAGCTCAAACAAAGGAAAACATAAAACTTGATTGTCAACAAGTCTAATTACTACAACTTGGAATAAATACCAAAAACAGAAGAGGATACTGAAAAATAAGAAGATTACTTTTGATACTGACAGAACTCTGGCACATGTGCTCTGCTTGCAGGCTGATTGAATTGAGAGGGTTGGGAGGGTGGCCTAATGGTTAAGGTGTTTGCCTTACAAACACAAGGTGCAGGGTTTGAATCTCACAAGAGATAATTGGCTAGGCTTAAAATGGCTCGCAAGGGCAGTTAGCCTAGTATTAACCTATGAACCTATGAATTACTCGGAGCTCAACTCTCTTCTCTCATCTCCTAAGCAACAAAAGAAAAATGATGCTGACTGATTCAGATACAATGGACTCTAAAACTAAGTTTTCAGCACTTACTTCTCCTGAAAAAGACAATAATATTAAAAGGCCTAGAACTGGGAAGCAATTGGAAACCAGTAAATCATCCAGTAAAAATAAAACTGAATTCACAAACCTAAAACTTGCTCTGTAGCCTGTACAATTAGCCATACAAACATTTTCAGACCAGCTAAAATCTTTTGGTGACTCCATTAATCATATTGCAACCAGAGCGGAAAAATCAGAAGCCAAAATCTTTGAAAATGAAACTAAAATCAAAGAACTCCAGAAGGAATCTAAAGCTTACAACAATCCCATACAAGAAATACAGCAAAAAATCCTGGACTTAGAAACAAGATCCAAATGTAATAATATTATCCTGCGGGGTATCCCAGAAGGTATTGAGCAAAACAAACTACTGGAAACAATTCTGGATATATTTGGGGCTGTACTTGAAAACACTACTGAAGCAAACCAAATAACAATAGAAAGAGCACACCGTGCCTTATGTCCACCACTAGATTCCAGTAAACCAAGACTAGTATATGTTAAACTGCTTAATTTTCAACATGCGACCAACATCCTCCAATCTGCAAAAAAAAAAAAAAAAAAGAAACGTTTTCTGGAAAGACAACAAGATATTTTTTTGCTCAAGATCTTCCTCTACAAATTAAAATGGAATGGCAAAAATTATCTCCATTCTGCAGTTTTCTGATCCAAAAGCAGATCAGATTCCAAATGAAATATCCTCACACACTTCAATTTCAGCACCAGGGGACCAAATAGAATGTCAGTAACACCTCTGAAGTGAAGCAATCATTTTTTTAGAGCCTTCAACACAGTTTCTGAACTAAATACTACCAAAAGTAGTAAATAAAGTGAAATGAGTAACATCATGGCATAAAAAGGTGATCGCTAATCACAGACGATCAAACGTGACTGAAATAAGGGAAAAAAAGCATTTTACAATTTTTCTGCTGTTTATAATCCAAAAGAAATAATCCATGGATTTTTCAGCCGAAAATGACTCTCTGGTTCCATTGATACAGCATACGAGGATCTAGCCATTTCATACTGCCAACCACTTCCTATTTCACCCCTGACCTTCACTTTCCAGAAGCCTTATCTCTCTTAAAGTGCCACTACCGCACTTGCAGACATTTTTATGCATGCAAGACAAAGGGATCTGCAAGATCTGCATCTAATAAGTCAAATTTACAGCATATTCAGTGTTTTTAAAACTGGAAAGCACAAGAAATTTGGAAACTCATCATATCTGATTTATTTTACTTAATAACTCCGTCTTCAATAAGTCCTTCTTCAGTAACATTTTCTTTGCTTCACAACCTAATCCAGCAATGCAAGTACTGATTAGACTCCCATTTAGAAGTCAGCACAACAGTTCTTCCATTCTCAACAATCACTGCCTTGGTAATCCACTCAATTGCACATGGATTAACTTGAATACCTGCTAATTATGCAATTTGCATAATATTTACTTCTTTGATTATTATAAACTCCTGGAACCCACTTTTATATGCTACTTCACCTATATTTCTATAAATGACTTTCCATACAAGGGTCTCCAGACCTGAACAACAGCTTTGTACACTACACAAAGCCAACTATTACACTTACATCAACATCTGTGTTTTTTTTCTCTCAAATAGCAAAGCAATGCAATCACCTCAAATGAAGTAAGAAAAGGGAAGCTAGGGAAAGCGAAGGGAAGAAGGGATGAAAAAAAATGGAAACGACAAAAAGAAAGTGTATATATAATTTCTATCATGTCTATCTATCCACATAACTAGAGTATCTAAAATACTCATCTTGAACATGTTAACAATGTTTTTTTTTTAATAATAATGTCTTCGCCTTAGATGGCAGTTACTTGTTAAAAATAGTCAATGGAACAAATAGTGATGTTAAATGCTTTATATGTTTGACAATTGCTACAGGCTACATAACTATTTACTGTGATTTGCTTACTGTTTTATGACTAACCACCTCTTCAAGGAAAACATTTTCGGTATGTTCTTGTGTGTACTAGTTTATAAACAACAGAATATTTAAAAAAAGCAAACCCCATCTGTTATTAAACTAACAGCCTATAAACTCCGTGGGTATAACACCCTATAGCTTTCTGACTAGAGATGAGAAACATACCCGAATATGCTAACATTTAATCTGACACCTTTTGTCATATGGTAACACCACCAGTGACAATTATTTAAATGTCAAGTACTATCTCTCTAAATACTACCATTGCCTAGTATCCTACATAAGTCACACTAGTCAATAAAATATCAAGGCATATACAAATTTTTACACCACCTAACCAATTCTATGAACCCTTTTCATAGTTTCATAGTTTCATAGTAGTGTACTAGGCTATCTGCCCTGGGGCATTTACAAGCCTAGCCAACAATGATGTGGCTTACACCACCCCGTATTATATAGTTGCGCCTCTCTAGTAGTGACACATGTGGGACCCCATTATTTAGTAAACTATACCTCTGTCTAGTAGTGACACTGAGGTGACTCCCGGGGTAAACTTACGATCTCCCATCCATGCATCGAGATTTTTCTTGAACAGTGCCAATGAAGGGCTCTGTCTCACATGAACTGGGATTTTGTTCCAGAGTACGGGTAACCTCTGTGTTATGAATCTATCCCTCCAGCATGTTTTATTCATATTTGTGCAAAGGTTGAAATCTTTAGCTCGTGTGGTTCTGGTGGATCTGGATTTTTTGAGATGGAGCATGTCCATCAGTTCTTGGTTGGACATGGCCCTATATGTTAGGCACAAATCACCTCTGAGCAGGCGGTATGCTACTGAATAGAGCTGGAGTTTCTTTAATCTAGCTGGATAAGGCACATGTTTGAGACCCATGATCCTCTTGGTGAGGTACTTCTGGGGTCTTTCCAGTTGTTGCATGTGCCGGGTGAGATACATCCCAAATGGAGCATTATATTCAATCATGGGCCTGACAAGTGAGGAATATAGAGGTACAATGACCTCCTTTGATCTGGATGAGAATCCCTTCATGATGAGATGGGCAAGGTAGAATGTCTTTCTGACCACTTTGGCAACATGGTTGTCAAAGGAGAGGTCACTATCGACTTGAGTCCCCAGGTCTCTGATTACTTCTTCCGTACTCAGTGGGTTATTGTCTATGTGATAATTTGTGGGTACTTTGTTTTTCCCAAAGGGGATGACTATACATTTTTTGGCATTACGTTTGAGGCCATGATTCCGGCACCAGTTGTCCGTTTCAGTGAGACCTTTCTGTAGGATGTGTGTGTCAGCAGGTGAATCAACTATGGCACCCAGTTTGCAGTCATCTGCAAACTTTGTCAGCCATAATCCTCCCATATTTGCTTTCACATCCGAGAAGTAAATGCCGAATAAGAGTGGTCCCAAGACTGAGCCCTGTGGGACACCACTCGTGACTGGTTTTGAGTCTGACATGGCTCCAGCAATTTTGACCTTATGGGTTCTGTTTTTAGCCAGTTTGCTACCCATCTTGTGACATATGGATTTACATTTAGGCTGCTGAGCTTGTCTATGATGCCAGAGTGTGGTATCGTGTCAAAGGCTTTAGCCAAGTCCAAGTAGGCAGTGTGGACAGCCTTGCCCTCGCCGATGGCACTAGTGACTGTCTCAAGAAGTCAACCAGGTTTAAGTGGCAGGATCTGCCTTTTACAAAACCGAACTGGGTGGGATCAAGGGTCTGCAGATCTCCAATATCGCCATTTATGAGTTCCATGATGATTCTTTCCATAGCCTTGCAGACCAGGCTGGTCAGACTTATGGGGCGGTAGTTACCAGGGTCAGTAGAATTTCCCTTTGTGGAGTGGGACCACTGTTGCTGTGCGCCAGTGTTCAGGTACATATCCTGTAGTGAGGCTAAGACTGAATAGCGTTTTTAGGTACGGGTTTAGTTCATCTTGAAGTTCACGTAACACGCAACCGGGGATACCATCGGGTCCCATAGATGCTGTGTTTTTTGCTTTGTTGAGTGCTGATTTCACCTGTATGTCTGAGATGACAGGTAGGTTACATTCAGCAGGGATAATTACTACATCTTTAGGGGTGAGGGAGGGGAGAAATTTGCACTGAACCTATCTGCCAGAATATTGGCAATGTCGGTAGGGTCAGTGAATTTTTTGTCGTTGTGTACCAACTCAGAGCATATCTGAGAATTTCCTCCCAAGGTTCTGACATAATTGAAGAAGGCCTTGTGATTGTCTTTGGTATCCTTGGCAATCTTTCTCTCAAAGTTGGCTTTAGATGTTTTTATGAGAGAACGTAGTTTTTACTTGTGCTGATCAGGGAAGCCTTTCCCTTGTGGGATTTGGCTTTGTCCTGCAGTAGCTTCCTTCTTTTGTTGTACAGTTTGTTTATAGCCGGGGTCCACCAAACCGGGCATTTTCCCTTGGTGGAGAGGGTCTTGGTTTTAGTTGGGATTGCTTGATCCATGCATTCTTGGAGATGTCCGTAGAAGGCTGTTGTGTAGGATTCAGCATTTTGGGATGTGGTTTCCATTAACCCAGTAGGCTTAAAGGATATCATTTCTGACTTAAGGAGTGTAAAGTCAGCTTTTGAAAAATTTTTCACTGTAGTATTTTGTTCTAGGGGTGGGGGTGGGATATGTACATCCAACATGATCAGTTTATGGTCAGATCTTACTAGTGAGGGGTTTATATCCGGTGCGGAGCATTTGGACCCCATGTTTGTGATAATCAGGTCAAGTATATTATCTCTCCTCGTAGGAGAAGTGACCAGTTGCTCCATAGCATTTGAGTTAATGAATTCCAGGAATCTTTGGGCTAGGGTGTTAGGGCTAGAATAGTGGGCCCAGTCTATGTTGGGGTAGTTGAAGTCACCCAATATGATGGTGTTTGGTGTGACATTCATATCCTCCAGTGTTTTCAGGAATGCTTGATGGGATTCCTGGGATTGGGAGGGTGTTCTATAACATGCGACCAGTTGTATGGCAGTTTTGCCTATGGTGAGTAAAACTTGTATGGTTTCTGATGCTTCATGGTAGCCACCAATCGAGAGGTGTAGGTGTCCTTTATGAAAATGGACACTCCTCCCTTTGTGGTTCGGCCTGGAACTTGAGGCCGAAAAGCATGATATGAGGTATAGCCTGGTAGCGCTGGAGTGCTCTCAGGAGCCTTGAACCAGGTTTCAGTTACTGCACAGACATCGATGTTCTCCATACTGAGAAGTGCTTCGAGTGCCTGCATCTTGAGATTTAGACTTCTGGCGTTGAGCAGCATTACCCTTAATTTTTTTCCATTTTTGTTTTTTACGGAGGTTGATTTGTCTTTTGAGCATTGCCTAAAAAAGGCACTATGGGGTGGCAAGAGCCTTGGCCAGTATCCGGAAGCCCAGTGGTGACAGGTGCAAGCCATCCCTTGCGAAGCAATGCGGCTTGTCCAGCATGTCATCCCAGGCTGACAGACATTGGATCCCCCTAGAATGACACCAGTGATTAAGCCAATTGTTAAAATTGATCATTTTGTCTTTGTACTGAGGCATCATTCTTGGTGAAGGCAGGATGCTGCTCAGGGTCAGGGTCATACCAGTCTGGGCTACATAATCGGAGAGCTCCTCAATGTCTCTTTTCATGCAGTCCAGGGAGGTACGTCTCAGGTCATTCACACCAGCATGAACAATGACTGCATCATACTTGTACTTGCTTTGGAGTGACCTGAGTGCGTGTGTAATGTGGCGGATCCTAGCTCCCGATAGGCAGCTCACCGTTACCCTCTCCTTATTCAGCCTGGTAAGTGGAACGTCGGTGTGTCTGACTATAGAGTCACCTATTACTAATGTCTCTGGCATAGTGTTTTGCCTTAGGGGCTGTGATTGTGTGACACACCTGTTGTTTGAGGTATGTGTTGTAGGTGTTACGTTTTGTGGGGGTGTATTTCTGGGTGTCTGCTTTGGAGGCCTCTGTTGTTTTGGTAAGTTTTTTATAAGAGCCTCCAAGTATGTCTTTGTGTTCTTATGTGTTTGGTTTGTAGTGGTGGTGGTTTTATGTGTGACCGGTTTTGCTTCGGGTGTGGGTACCTTCTCCTCCTGTCTGGTCTTGCCAGTCCTGAGTTGAGAGAGTTCAGCCTCCAGTCTGGCTATATAGTTGCATCTCTCACAAGTATTTGTGTTAGTAGGAAGGAGGAGAGGGTTGTCTGTGTACATGAGACAATTGTAACATTGTCTTAAGATTCCCAGGTTAACCAGCTGAACAAGAGAGGATGCTAGTGGTCTACCACTCGACATACTAGAATATTATAAGGAGTGCTGTGCCTTTAAGGGAAGTGGGTATTCACAGGTGGTAGTGGATGGCTGTAGCGCTTACTTTAGTATAAGAGTGCTTACTTTATTATAAGAGTGGTTGCTAAGACTAGAAGTCCGAAAACAGTGCTAATATATACAGCTAAATAGACTGAGTAGAGCTTTCTAAGTGAAAAATTGAAGAGCAGACTTGGCGGAGCCAGAAATAGTTTAAACCTGTATAACCGCTGCTGCTATGCCCAATCACAAAAACGCCCTGAGGCGGATTTTTATACAGGGAACTTGAAAAGAGCTAGAAATGGTCCAAAGCAACCAATAATTTACAGCTCAAGTGCTGAGGTCACTTCCCCCAGGGACAGATAGGCTGCTCAAGGCTCCCCATTCCCACTGGTGAGCTCAGAAACTTCCTTCTATCCAAGTAAGGCAATGGCCAACACAGGAACTACACACAGCCCAGAATACAGCAAAGCCTGTATACTGGTCCAAACTAGTCGAGCAAAGGCGGGAAAACAAGGAGTATTTTTTTTTGTTTTGTTTTTTCAGGAAAGCACACAGAAATGCAATTAAGCAAACAGTAACATCGATTTACACAGGCTAGCACACTTTAGTGGGCAGCCTCAGCAGTTAAATTAACAAAAACAGTATTAATCGACCAGAGTCGACCAAAATGCTACTTTTAAGTGCAGATACTTCAGAAATCAGCAGATAGACACAAAAACAGTTATAGCTAGTTAAATGAAAGCCAGAGAGGACAATGCAGATAAAAAGCCAAAAATACTTAAATCTGGAAAGTGGTCGCTTCTTTCAGTTCTCTGTGCCAGGACCCTCTGCAGGACCACGTGGAGCTCTGCTTGGGTATATAGCCGGAGAAAAACGCCCTGAGGCGGATTTTTATACAGGGAACTTGAGAAGAGCTAGAAATGGTCCAAAGCAACCAATAATTTACAGCTCAAGTGCTGAGGTCACTTCCCCCAGGGACAGATAGGCTGCTCAAGGCTCCCCACTCCCACTGGTGAGCTCAGAAACTTCCTTCTATTCAAGTAAGGCAATGGCCAACACAGGAACTACACACAGCCCAGAATACAGCAAAGCCTGTATACTGGTCCAAACTAGTCGAGCAAAGGCGGGAAAACAAGGAGTATTTTTTTTTTGTTTTTGTTTTTTCAGGAAAGCACACAGAAATGCAATTAAGCAAACAGTAAAATCGATTTACACAGGCTAGCACACTTTAGTGGGCAGCCTCAGCAGTTAAATTAACAAAAAAACAGTATTAATCGACCAGAGTCAACCAAAATGCTACTTTTAAGTGCAGATACTTTAGAAATCAGCAGATAGACACAAAAACAGTTATAGCTAGTTAAATGAAAGCCAGAGAGGACAATGCAGATAAAAAAAGCCAAAAAATACTTAAATCTGGAAAGTGGTCGCTTCTTTCAGTTCTCTGTTGCCAGGACCCCTCTGCAGGACCACGTGGAGCTCTGCTTGGGTATATATTTAACTTACATCTCATTTTGTGGGATATTCTATTATAATGCATTATAATATACTTCCCCCACATTACTTTCCCCCACAATTAAAAAACTATGGGGAGCTAGAAGACTAGCAGATGTTACACTGGGAAGACATGCTATCTGTGATCTGTATTATATATGTTTTTAATATGGGGCTAAAATCTATCAACACACCAGTAGTAAGAAGATTTTCACCTGACCATTTCTGCCTTAACCCTTGTTTTAGTTCTTTACCATTCAATTCCCCCATCTCTTCCGGGAATAGTAGTTTAGTGAATAGGCACAAGTTTGTTGCAGGAAGAATTATATGCCAATGTCCTTCCTCTTACATCTACTGTACTAACTACACTCATCACACTCACTTCTTACTGACTCATCAATATAATAGTAAATATGTGGTCATTTGATTCTTGGAATGTTAAAGGGATCCAACTTGAAAAAAAAAAGAAAACTACTTTTACATTTGATATTCAAATCCAAAGCTACCCAATCCTCCTACAAGAAACCCAAATGCAACCAGAACAATGGAAACCCTCCCAGAAGAAAAATGGATTAATAATATCATAGCCTCTGGCAAATCCCTGAAGAGTTTAGGAGTAGCAATCACTATTAAAATGAATTTCCAGGGTGAAATGATAAAACAAGATAAGGACATGAATGGAAGGTGGTACTATATAACAACTAAACCAGCCTGTTTAGACAAATCCATTATGATATTAAATATATACGCGCCATGTGTAAATCAACACAAATTTATAATGTCAGTCTATAAAATACTACTTGACTTCCCCAACAACTAATACATACTAGGAGGAGACTGGAATTCCATCCGATACCCTGATATTGACAGATCAAATACTAAATCTAAACATAACACCCATGCCGTATTACCACTCGAGGAACTTAAAAATTACTTCAACCTATTTGACCCCCATATTTTCCAACCCAATAATTCCCTCAAAAATAAAAATACCTTCTACTCTATGTGTCATAAATCTTGGTCTAGACTAGATTTCTTCCTAATTTCCAATGTATTTGCTAAATGCAAAACAATCCTTTCACACAGAACCCAGATACCTATCAGTTCATTCTAAAATTAACCTAACTATTGACTGGGATAACAACCAAACCGACATTAACCGAGGGTATAATGGGTCCTTAACTCTAACCTATTAAGGAAAAAAGAAATCCTACAAGAAATAGATGCTATCCTGGACCAAGTTTTAGACAACTTAATTGATAATTATCTACCTTTGGACACTTACTGGGCCTCAATTAAATCAATAATTAGAGAAACCTTTATAAGTAAAGCTTTGTATTATTAAAAAAAAATCTTCAGGAGGAAGCCAAACTCAAAAGTCAAACCATTAAGCTTGATTCCCAACTCCAATCGTCTTTTAGTCAAGAAACTGAAACTCAGATAACACATCTACAATAAAAACTATATGATCGCAATGCTGAAAACCTTTCATAACAAGAAATTAAAACTTTAGTGAATTACTTCGAATGATCTTACATGCCATCTAAATTCCTGGGAAGGCTTATTACCCTAAAACATACCCTCGCAGAACATAACAGAACTTATTTACCAGATAAACTCTATCATGCTACTCAAGATATCATACAAATCTTCAAAAGTATCTAAACAAAATCATGTAGCCCAACAAACCAAACCCCCAGTAAGGAAACCTCCATAAAAAACTACTCCAAAGCCAATTTCATGCTACTCAAGTCAGAAGTGATAAACTTCATGACACCCAAGCAGATGGGAACTGAAAGTTTGACTGCTGAATCCTACACTAAGGCACTATACGAGCACATCCACTCATGCATGAATCGTGCCATCCCAAATAGAACCAACACACTCTCCTCCAAAAAAAGGAAGCCAATCTGGTGGTCCCCTGCCATAAACAAACTTTACAATGAAAGGAAGAAACTGTTGCAGAAAAGAGGAAAATCCCAGGATGCAAAAAACTCCCTTACCACCCTCAGTAAGAAGCTGAGATCCCTCATAAAATTCTCCAAAGCTAGTACAAAAATAACATTGCCAAAGTTTCCAAAGACAGCCACAAGGCATTCTATAGCTATGTCAAGAATCCAAATGGCAATGGTCAGATCTACTCTGAGCTACAACAGAATGGCATTAAATATACTGGTCCCTAGGATATTGCCAATATCCTGGCAGATCGATTCAGTGCCAACTTCACCCCCCTTTCACTCCCTAAACGGCCCATCTCAATACCGAAAGAATGCCAAATTCTGGTAATAATGGCCACACAGGTAAAAATCACACTCTTGAAAGCTAAGAATACAGAATCCTTGGGATCAGATGACATCCTGGGCTGTGTACTACATGAACTACAAAATGAACAGGCATTTCACCAAAGTGTCATGTTTAATCATAGCCTCACCTCAGGCTTCATGTCCACTGAGTGGCACACAGCTACAGTTATCCCACTCAACAAGGGGGGATCCACCTTGGATCCCTGGAACTACTGCACCATCAGTCTGATGAGCCTGATCTGCAAAGCCATGGAACATATTATCATGGAACTTATAAACAAAGACATTGGCCCCCTTCAAACACTGGACCCCACCCAGTTTGGGTTCGTGAAGGGGTGATCTTGGCTTCTGAACCTGACTGACTTCTTCGAATCAGTCTCCAGAGCTGTGGATAAGGGTAAGGTGGTCCACATAGCCTATCTGGACCTCGCCAAGGCCTTCGATACCATCCCCCACTCTGTAATCATAGATAAACATACTAAGCAGGGCATTAAACCCTACGTCACTTGATGTGTTGCCAACTGGCTTACTGACAGAAACCACACTGTAAAAGTATCCAACTCCAAATCTTGCTCTAGACAAGTGGAGTACCTCAGGGTTCAGTCCTGGGACCGCTCTTGTTTGACATCTACTTCTCTGAAGTACAGGTCAACACTAAGGGACTCTGGCTAACAAAGTTCGTAGATGACTGCAAACTGGGAGCCATTATTGAATCCCCAAATGATGTGGATATTCTACAAAAGAGCCTTACAGAAACAAATGTTTGGTGCCAGAGCCATGGGATCAAGCTCAATGCCAAGAAATGTATAGTTATCCCCTTTGGGAAAAAACATGTACCCATGAATTACCACGTAGGTGGCAGCACACTAAACACCGAAAGTTGTATAAGAGACTTAGGGACATAGGTGGACAATGGTCTCACCTTCGATAACCACATCGCCACAACAGTCAGGAAATCCTTATATGTGGCACACCTCATCACTAAGGACTTTTCATCCAGAAAAAAAGAAGGTCATTGTCCCACTGTACTCATCCCTCATTAGACCCATTATAGAATACAACGCCCCATTTAGTATGCACCTCTCAAGACATTTGCAACTGGAAAGGCCACAGAAATACCTCACTAAAAGAATCACAGGCATAAAGCAGATGCCCTATGCTGACCATCTAAAAAAACTCCAGCTATACTCTGTCGCATATCGCCTACGCAGAGGTATTTTCTGCTTAACATACAAGGTCATGTCAAACCCAGAGCTTTTTTTATGATAGTGTGAGCACAATTACATTTATTTTTATACAACAAAACACTTTTTACTTGTTTAATATAAAAATTTTTTACATTTGCACAAATTAGATTTGGAGGAAATTATTATTATTATTATTACTCCCTATTATTATATTTAATTACATTTATTATTTTTGTGCTTTTTTATTATTATTTTTTTGCTTTTTTTGTTTTTCTTAATTTAACATATGATATTTTACAGTAAAAAACTTTGTGCAGAATGTTTAGTTAATTATTATTATTATTTTAAATATTTTCCAATTTGATGCGTTTTTAATATTGCATACTATATAAATGTTTATATATTTATTTATTTATGAACATTTAATACAGCAGTTGAATTACAATGAATTTAATAGAGATCAATCATGATTTTATATGTGCAACTTGTCGTGACTGAGATCTTATGCATTTATGCATTTTACATCTTTGTATGTGTAATTTTATCAGCACACTTTGCTATAATGAAGTAAAACACTGGTAGCAATTTAATACTATTGCACTTTAAGAGGTGATTGTTCCTTTTTAACTAATTAACAACTTAATAGCTTAATTGGCCGATTATCAAATGTATAAATACTGACTGGCCACAACAGTTTTTTAACCTTGAAAAAGCCTGGAAGTGTCCAGGCGAAAGCGCTTGGTGTTTTGCATCTGTTCATTAAAGCTTTTGTGGTGAATTTACCGTGCCTACCATCGTTCATTTAAGGAAGGACTTTGTATCTCTGAGCTGGAATTCCACTTTCTATTTGGTCTAAGTGCCTATATCGTTTACCACTGGTTTGCAGATTCTTACTGCTTTTTCATTCAAGACTTTCATCAGTTTTGTGTTGCTTTGGGACCAGGTCTGGTGTGTTGTTCCGGTTTCTGTTTTTCAAACCCAGAGCTATTGAACATGCTACGCTTAAAGAAATCTCAATCCCTCAGAGCCTCACACTCCAGAGATCTAAACCTTGTCATCACAATGAACAAAACATGCTGGAGGGATAGGTTCCTGACCCAGATACTCCCTAGAATCTGGAATTGACTGCCCATACATGTCAAGCAGAGTGCCTCTTTGGCCCTCTTCAAAAGGAACCTTGACAATTGAATGGGAGATAGGAAATTCACCCCGGGGATCACGTCAGTCGTCTTGCTAGAAAGGGGTCCAGGGAAATAAATATCGTGGGAAGAAATTGCCAGGGAATTGTTATGGCTAGACTTGTATAGGCCCTAGGGCCGATAACCTAGTACCAACCTATGAACCTATGAACCTCTCTCATGATAAACAAGACCTAGACCCCTTCTTAAACCAATTAAATTTTCCAAAAATCAGTCCAGATCAACAAAAAATGTTATCCTCCCCTACCTCCCAGCAAGAAATTATTATGATTATTAACAAACTCAAACCCAACAAAGCACCAGGCCCAGATGGTCTCACGGCCGAATTCTACAAAGCTTTCCCTCATAAATCATCTGTTTTCTTTCTTCATCTATTTAACTACATTAATGCCAATGATGTAAGTGATATACATCTAAATGCATCTAAAACGATACTCATACTTAAATCAAACTCTGACCTCAAAACCCCCATAAACTACAGACCTATAGCCCTAATAAATCTTGATATGAAAATATTTGCAGTAATACTAGCAAATTGAATTAAACCAATTATCCCAAACATTGTTTCCCCTGAACAATCAGGTTTTATAATACCTAGACAAACCTGTGACCACACGCTCACACTTGACACCATGATCACTCATTCTACCCATAACCGTACTCCAATCTATACCTTAGCCACTGATGCCTCAAAAGCCTTTGATAGACTCAATGTAAACTTTTTGGTCAATATATTACCTCTTTTTAACATACCTAATAACTATATGCAAGCTATCAAAACACTATACTCCAAGGCTGATACAAATTACTAAACATCCATCTTCTCAAATTGAGATTGAGAATGGTGCCTGACAAGGTTGTCCTATGTCCCCCTATATTTTAATCTATACATTTAACCCCTTTTTCGACTCATTTCTCAGAAAACTTACCATCATATCTCAAATATCTTTAACACCAAAATTACCCTATCTGGTTTTGCTGATGATCTAAATCTTTACTACTCCCTACCCAATTCAGACCTTCAGAAATTACTATCCATCATAGACACCTTCTCGACATTCTCGAATTACAAACTAAACTTAAAGAAAACTAATATCTTTCCACTGTCAACTTCCCACTTACTCCTTAGCATCTGGTATTAAAACTAACCGATCATTGAGTTATTTAGGAATATCCTTCCTCCAAGATCCTAAACAATCATATACAAATAATATTATTAAACTCTGGTCAAACATTCAACAATATCTTAACAGATGGGCAAAACTTCAACTCCCATTCCTTGCTAAAATAGCCGCAATCAAAATTATCTTCTTCTTAGATTTCTATATACTTTTAATGCCTCCAATACTATTATCAACCAAAAATTCTTAAAAATCATCCACTCCAGAATTTCCAAATTTATTTAGGTCCCCAAATCAATCAAAATTTGTTACAATAAACTGATCTACCATAAAGACTATGGGGATTTAGGGCTACCTGACTTTAAACACGATTACGCTATCATAAATTATAATAGACTAATAACAATAGCCGACCATACCCTATCACCACAACAATGGTCCCCAACCTGGGTCAAACCATTACACAACTATATCAAAATATTAGGCCTAAACCCCAGAGCCCTCCCTTTCCTTTACAACGAGAACTTAAAAATGCTTAAAATACACCCAATCATTAAACCTAAAATCACCATCATACAAAAGACTTTCAAATCCTTAAACTTATATTATGCATTCACTTCCCTACAACCAGTCCACCTTAACTCCAATCTCAAAATGAATAACAATATAATTACCCTAAAGAAATATCCACCTCTGATTTATTTCCCTTCAAGAACAATATTATAACTGAAATGAGAACTCAATTAAAACTCCTTAAAAGTTATATAATCATTTTAAGGCAAATATGTGACCCTGGCCGATGTATTATAGACATTCCTGATATAAACGCCAATGACATTCAAACCTGTAAAATCATATGGAACCTCCTATCCTTAAACAAAAAATGTTATCTAATTCTTATACATTTATTCTATCAATCAAAGCTCAAAAAGAAGTTATTTACTCTAAATACTGGAAGGAAATTGATCCTTCAATCACAAGCAAAAAAATATCTCAAGTGATCCAGCTTACCTCACAATGTATTCCCTCAAAAAACTTAAATATACACAGATCATGATACTTCATAATGCATACCTTATTCCTACCCTTCTACATAAAATATACCCATCTACCTCTCCATTCTGCTCCTACTGTGATAACCACAAAGCTGACCTACTCCACATTTTTGGAGCTGCAAATGCACCTACAAGTTATAGTGCTCACTTAGAGCCCAAGTAGAAAAAATGGGCTATGAAAAAACAACCTTATCTTGGAGGCAAGGTCTCCTACACATCGCCCCTGCTGGCCTGACTAATCTACAAACACGTATATTAGTAACAGTAGTTTCAATACTCAAATACTACGTTACACCACATTGGAAAAATAGAGCATCACTCACCTGGGAGGATTTCAAACATTTAGCTACCAAACACCTGCTACCCCACAAATATCTAACCTACACACAGAAATCCCACACACCCACTTTACAAAATTTTGGAAACCCCTTTTTTATCACATTCTGTGTTGATGTTGGTATTCTATAATTAATGATGGACACTTGGCATATGTGTAAATAGTTCTAATCAATTTTATTATTCAGCACAGTATGAACTGGTCTTTATTATACCTTTCAGATATCATTGTTATGTTTAATGTATTTTTAATCATAAAAGAAATAAAAGATTTTTCACAAAAAAAAAAAAAGAAGTTAAGAGAGCTTCCAGTTGCAAAGACCTCCATGTATCACAGCTGCTATAGTAAAAGCAATTAACAAAGTTACTCCTAACACTTGGAATGTTTTGCCATAAAATGTACTAAACAGTGACATTCTTCAAGTATTTTGCATACTACTAAAATCTCACCATGCAGATACAAGTGCGGCTGTCCTAGTGATGCTGGTAAAACCGCAGCTGCATATGCACCTTCTTATGTGCTTATACCCTTAAAGGGCTAGTAGTGGAGTTGCCATTTGTTCATAACTCAGACTCATTCCCCTGAATGCTAATATCATGTCAAATATTTGTGATCATTTATTTTATTAGAAGATATATTGGGGGATAACAATCATTGACATTATCATCATCATTACTCTTATTAATTTACTTTTTATGTATTTTTCAGTGAATTTGTTTCTTGTTCTTCAAATTTATTAGACAATTTTGACTTTTTTAAGGCAAAGAAACACTGAGCTAATAACTGTAAGTATCTGTTTCACTACTTTCTATATACATTATTTATTCTTGTTCATTTATTTGTTGCTGTGTTTCTGCTGTTGCTATTTGGCTGAAGTTGTGACTGAAAACAATATGGTATATAGGACCATCTCATTTACCTAGTTAACAAAATATGAAAGGAAAGAAAGAATGAAAGAAAGAAAAATAATCTGAATATAGAAAGATACTTATATAATGTTCAATACAACTTGCTCTTTATTTTAAGGGGTATCTAAAAAAATCTCTTTATCTGACCACAAACCTTTCTCATCCTGTACCACAGACTAAAGTGGATTATTATATGTATATGCATGTGTGTATGTGTGCATGCTTGTGTGTGTGTGTGTGTGTGTGTGTGTGTGTGTGTGTGTGTGTGTGTGTGTGTGTATGAGTTTATGTGTGGACGAGTATTTTGGCTGGTGCTACAATGCTGAGAATGACAGTAGCCTAACAGCATACATTAGTAGCTGCTTTGCAAGCCCACAATGCAGAAAGGTCCATCAGTGACTGACATGCTATCAATTTCATAACCAAAACATAGCTGACTGCTACTTTGTTGACAGAGATATATGAGAACTGGTTGACTGGTGCCTACTTACATGAGATCAAGGAGGATATATAGGCTACCTATCCCAATGGACTCAAAGCTTTGTGTAGCATTAATTATTCTTGCTACATGGAACTTTCAACATCCAACTGGTGGCAAACTAGGAAATTTTCACAGGCCTCACTATTTCCTAGTTGTGATGCTGATACATAGCCCATTTCTCTGAGGTCCTGGGGCTATTGACTGCACTTACATTGTCATCAAGACCCCAGCTATTCTAGCTAGCATTTGTTATCTTAAATAGAAGGGTTTTCACTTCCTCAGGTGGTGTGCAATGCACAGGGTATACTATGCGTGTGCATCATTGAAGCAGTGCCCATGATTCTCACATCTGGCAGAAATGCAAACTATACCCATGTTTCATTCAGGGGGCTCCCATAGAGTCATTTAGTTGGTAGGTGCACACATTGCCAACACTCAAGCCCAGTGAGGTCTGGTCATATAAATACAGGTGGCAGATCTCTCAAAATGGTGCTTGCTATCTGTTGTATGTTACAAGTAATGCTATATGTGGCATGGAGGCATGATTGATGATTCCCATCTGCATCCCTCAGACAATGTCAGAAATGGTAGACAACACCACACTGGTGCAGATATGGCACAGGGGATTGCAGTGATGGTGTCTCATTTTACTGCCTGAAAAAGAAGTTATGTCTTACCATAACGTTCCATCTGTGTTGTTGATCTTCATTCATTCATTACTGATGGGTTATCGGTTTCATCCTCGGAACTGAGCAAGCCAAATATCAAGCTTGTGTCAGCCAAAAGCTCTTGAGCCAAGGTCCTACCCAGAATGCTCTGCTCCCTGTTACCTCAGATCGAGTTTGCAAGTTGATAGACAAAAGTAGAGTATACCTCTGGTCAAAACAGACTTACAATAAAGGAGTATATGAGATCAACCAGGAACCTCCAGAGGGGGACGGAGGGTGGGAAGTCATGAATGAACTAAGATCAGGAACACAGATGGAACGTTATGGTAAGACATAACTTCTTTATCTAATGTTGTTAATCTTCGTTCATTCCTTATTGATGGGACAGAGTCCCCAGCTACTGGTATCCCTGGTTGGCCCTCATAGAAGGACATTCCTGAGCACCATGGAGCCAAAAGAAGCTCTATCTCTGGAGGACAAGTCCAATTTGTAATGAAGAATAAAGGTATGAGGTTTGACCCAAGTCGCAGCTGAGCAAATATCATTGAGGGAAGCCTTAGCATGGAAAGCTGCTGAAGTTGCCATAGACCTTGTGGCATGTGCTTTCACTCTGTGAGGCAAGGTGACACTGTTTTTGTTGTAGATAAAGGTAATACAATTTCTCAACCATGAAGCCAATGTAACTTTTGAGACAGGATGACCACATCTAGGTCCAGAAAAAGACAGAAACAGTTGGTCTGATTTACGGGTCTATTTTGTTCTTTCCAGATAAAAACATATTTGCCTATGAACATCCAAGGAGTGCAGGCAATACTGTCCCTTGTTAGAGTGGTTCGGAAAGAACACGGGAAGGTCAATAGATTGGTTAATAGACTGTTCTGATGGTTAATAGACTGTTCTGACACCACTTTTGGTAAAAAGGAAGAATTAGGTCTCAGTGATACCCTATCCTTATGGAAGATAAGATAGGGAGGTTTGATGCATAAGACTTGAAGTTCTGAGAAGCATCTGGCCGATGTGATTGCAGTCAGAAACAAAGTTTTCTAAGAGAGATATTTTACATCACATGAAGATGCAGGTTCAAAGGGGGGAGCTGTTAGAGCTTGCAGAACCAATGCCAAATCCCAAGGTTGTATCAGTTCTCTAAAGGGAGGTTTTAAGTGGATAACCCCCTTCAAAAAAGTTTTACAGAGTCTATGTGACATAAGAGAAGAATCCTGAAAACCAATGTGGAAATTTGAAATGGCAGCTAAATGTACAGGAATAGCAGAGGCAGACACCCCAGAGTGGAATAGATGTGATAAGTAATCCAAAACCACTGAAACTGGGTCTGACAAGGGGTCTTTTTGTTTATTTGCTGCCCATAGAAAAAATCTTTTCCATTTATTGAGATAGATTAGTCTGGTAAATGATTTATGAGATGCAATGAGAATATTGCACACAGGGACAAGAGGTTTCCTGCCTGGCAAGCACTGGAAGTGGAGAAACCAAGCTATCAGTTTCAGGGTTGTTAAACTGGGGTTAGTCAGACCCTGCAGATGGGAGATCAATGTTGGGGATGGATTGAGATCCACGGTTGATCTAGCAGGTGAGGCCAGAGGAAGGGGAACCAGACTTGTCGAGGCCAATATGGAGCAATAAAGATCACTTTGCTTTTCAACTGTCATGCTTTCTTCAGAAATTGGGAGATGAGAAGAAGAGGAGGATAAGCATAAAGTAGACCCGAGGGCCAAGCATGGACTAGAGCATCTCTCAGTGACTGTCCCCGAGGGGGGATCAGGGTAAAATAGTCGCTGCACTTGTAGTTGGTTGGGGAGGCAAATAGGTTGCACCAAGACTGGTCCCAGGTTGAAGATTCATGCCACTATAATAGGGTTGAGGGACCACTTGTGAGGTTGTAGAATGCACCTGCGCAATTTGTTTGCTATCATGTTGGAGCTCCCGGGAATGTGCATTGCAATTAGAAAGCGGTTGGAAGCTATCACCCACTGCCATATTCTCAAGGCCTCTTGGCATAATGGGTAAGATCTAGTTCCCCCTTGCTTGTTGATGTACTACACCACTGACATGTTGTCTGATTGGATCACAATAGTCCCTGATGGAAGGATGGAATGAAATGCTTGTAATGCTAGTAGCACCGCCCTCAGTTCCAGGACATTGATATGCAAAAGGGCCTCTTCCTCTGACCAGGTGCCTTGGACCTTGTTTCCCTGGCATAGCCCCTCCCCCACTCCATCAGGGAGGCGTCCGCAGTCACAGTGGCTTTCGGTTGATGGGGGCTGAAGGGGTGAGACCATTGTTGGGGATTTCGAGACGTCCACCAGAGTAAATCTTGCTTGCGTCTCTGAGTTACACTTATCTGAAAAGACAAAGGATGTTGTAGAGGGTACCACTGAGTGAGAAGTAACCACTGAAGGAGCCTCATGTGGAATCTGGCTAGAGGAACAATGGTGATGGATGTTGCCATTGACCCCCAAGAGTTGGAGTATAGATCGAGTGAGAGATTTGTGGTGAAAGAGCAGCGGTTGAACCGGTTGCCTTATTCTTTGAAGCCTGTGGTCTGGAAGAGATGCTGTGCAATTTCTCATGTCCAACAGTACCCCTGTGAATTCCAAAGACTGAGCTGGGGTTGTATTGGACTTCTCCCAGTTTATAGTGATTCCCAGGCATTGTGCTGTGAGGAGAGTGTAGTGTAGGGCTTCTTCCTGTAGACGCTTGGTGGGGTGGTGAGAAGCCAGTCGTCTGGATATGATAACACCTGGAATCCTTGAAGGCGCAAGTGAGCGATCACCACTGCCATGGATATCATGAACACTCTGGGGGCTGTAGAGAGACCGAAGGGTAGAGCTCAGAATTGGTAGTGACTGGCTCCTATGCAGAAGCTGAGGTATCTTCTTGAGCATTTGTCCATTTTTATGTGGTAATACACATCTTGAAGATCTACAGAGCACATCCAATTGTCTTCTTCCAGGAGAGGAAGGATAGACTGAACAGTGACTATCCAGACTTTCTCTGTTTTTACAAATTTGTTCAGTGTACTGAGATCCAGAATTGGTATCCAGTCCCCTGTCTTTTTTGGCACTAAAAAGAATCTTGAGTAAAAACCGTATCCTATCTGGTCTGGGGGGACCGTCTGGATGACTCTTTTTTGTAGCAGCTTTTGTATTTTATGTGCTGCTGCTTCCCTTTGACTGGGTGTAACATTGAGTAATACTCTGGATGAGATTGGACAAAGATGGAAGGGGATCCAATAGTCTCTGGATACTATCCATTGTACCCAAGAGTCAGTGGTTCTATTTTTCCAGGCAGCCGGGTACAAAGAAAAATGACCCCCTGAACGCTCCCAGAGGTGAGCAGTCGGGCAATGCTTCAGGAGTGTTGATAGAGTTGGTCAGAGAAAGAATCTCTGGAACCCCAGTTTCGTGGACCTCCTCTGCCCTAAAAGGGGCATCTTCCATTGGAGTTTCCCCCTCTGCCTCTAGGGGAAAACTCAGCACGTGAATCATAGAAACAGCCCTGTGATTTCCTGTGCCACATCTTCCCACTCCTCTGATTTCTGGAGTAGAATCATTGAGGAGTGGAGTGTCTGATAGGGTCTTGCCATCCTGTTCGCACCTTGCCAGCGTATCTTTAAATTTAGGGCCAAACAAAGAAGCGGCCTTGATGGGGGCATTTATGAAGGAAGCCTTGAAGGAGTCTGCAAAGTTGCAAAAGCACAAACAGGCATGTCGTCTGGTGACTATACCTGCATCCGCCACTCTAGCCGCTCCTTCCATTGCGTGAGAAATAAGATGCATGGAAGAATTGGAAATGGAGTCTAAGGTGGCTATCTTAGAAGCCACGTTGTCATGGACCTTGTCAGAAACAGCTCCTGCCAAGGTTTCATAGAGTTGGTTGATAAGATCCCTGTGAAGCCTGGTAAAGTGTGGCAAATAGTTCAAAGATCTTACGGCGAAGGTCGATGAAGCAAACACATGCTTCCCTAGTTTGTCTATCGCCCAGGACTCCTTGTTGGGTGGATGGACAGTTTGGCTCTCTTCTGCCAAATCCTTCTTAGTTGCAGCCACCACCATGGCATCTACGGTAAGACCTCGTGACCAATGGGGATGCTCAGCTGGGGGGTGATAAGATTTTATCAGGCCTCTGTGGTATCGCTTCCAGGGTGTCAGGAGCCTTCCACACATGATGGACAATGAGCTGGATGAGCTCATCGGCCAGTGGGGTAATGCAGGAGGTAGGGGGCTGGGCACAAATTCCTCAGAGGAAGGATTAGAAGATGTCCAGTCACTCCTCTGTCTAAGGATCTTGAGGATGTCACCAAAGGACACCTAATCAGAGGGTAACCTTGGGGTCCCTTCCCCATCATCAAAGTTCATATCTTCAGTCAATGACTCCTCAGTGGAGTCCATGTGCTTCCTCTTGCATGACGCTTTGAGTGGCACTTCCTCAGTGGGAGGTTCTGGGGAAGACTGCAAAAGGGGGTCTCCTGAGGAGGAAAAACCTGAGCCTCTTGTGCCTGGTGTCTGGCGGTTGTGGCTTGTGAGAGTTACAGCACAGAGTGGGGAGAGGACTCTGACATGTGGGGTTTGCCAGAGGAGGCAAGCGACCTCTCCATGGCCTGGAAGGCCGGCCTGCCCAAGGAGGGATGGGAGCTCAGAATCAAGCACAAAAACCTCAGAACTGGGGTCACACCCCACCCCAATGAGCTGACCCCTGGACCAGGAGTCTCAAGAGGACTGTGAAGCATGAGAGAGGGAGGATTCCTGGAGGGTGCCATACAAAAAAATCGACATGGAACCAAGAATGCCCTCCCCCATGGCACAGCCACTGGCCTGAAAAGAGCCTGATGCCCAGTGCACTGAGGGCCACAAGGACAACTCCAGTAGCAAAGTGAGATCCACTATTGGAGTCGGAGGAAGGGGAGTTGCTGTCAGAGTAATGGGCTTAGATACTTGGGTGGAAGTCGAAGGAGGAGTGTACATTGGAGTTTGAGGAGATATACATTCACCTGAGGGAGAGAACATGGACTTTGATGGGTGAGAGAGACCTCTGGCCCAAGCAACTGGTCAACAAGCCACAACACATCTTGCTCACAGAGGCTCCTGGTTGACCTCATAGAGAAACCTAAGGGCGATACTGGCCTTTCTAGAAAAAGACTATATTGGCTACCAATGGATGGATCCAAGGAAGGAGAGTACTTAGTCCTTGCTAAATCAAAAGGTTCTGAGCCCAGAACCGAGGATGTCTGCACCAAAGAACTCAGTGTGGAAGCAGTCTGCACCGACGATGTCAGCACCATAGAAGTTGAAGGTGTCTGCATCATAAAAGCAAGTGTCTACACTGATAGGTACGGTGCCGTTGAGGAAAATGTCTGCACTGGTAACAAAGACGGTGCCAAAAAGGACTGCACTGAAGAGCATGTTGGTGCCAAAAGTGTCTCCACCATAGATGACAATAATGTCATACTCTGAGCTGAAGGGGATTGCACAAACAGTGCTGACGG
Organism: Protopterus annectens; assembly: GCF_019279795.1. Classification (NCBI taxonomy): domain Eukaryota; kingdom Metazoa; phylum Chordata; order Ceratodontiformes; family Protopteridae; genus Protopterus; species Protopterus annectens. The sequence continues at coordinate 1,051,866,683 of NC_056729.1, read as the reverse complement.
GGACTGTGACTGCATGGACGGTGCCGGTAAGGGCCGCGACGGAACTGTCAGAGCTGTAATTGTCTGCACTGGGAACTCCAGTGCCAGTGTCAACAAGGAGGACATGGCTGGAGCCAGAATCACCTGGGGCAGTGCCGAGCCTGTAGCCGACAGGGTCACAGATGGCAGTGCTGAAGTAGTAGTCAATTTCACCTTCTTATGAGTTGACTCCCTACAATCTCCAGAGGGAGATGAAGGGAACCACCTTGATAAGGAAGAGGAAGAACTTCTCTTACGGGGTTTAGCAGGAACCTCTCTGACCCAAAAATAGTCTCACAGATAGGAGATTTGAGAAGACCTTTCAAAATCAATTTGTCCTTTCTCTCTTTAAGAGTCCTGCTCAAAATATTTCTACAAATCCCACAAGGTGGATCCACAGTAAGGTGTGAGACATTCAGACAATAGACACATAAGCCATGGCCATCGGAAAGTGGTAACTTATGGCCACAATCCTTACACTGCGTAAAACCAATGCTGCTTTTCTTATCTGACATAATGATGTGGAGAAGAAGAACAGTATCAAAAATAAAAGGAAAGGCTACCCAAAAGGGTAAGAAGAGAGAAGAAAGAAGGATTACCAATGATGGTAATGAAGAATTATCTCAAAGGTAAGAAAATGGTAATAAAGAGAAATAGACTAAAGGGAGAGAGTCATAAGGATACGACAGGGTAGGAGAATAATACCAGAAACTGTCTGAAAAACTTTAAAGTAGAAATGATATATAAAACTTTCAAAAAATTAGACACTTAGATGAAGAGAGTGGCTTCACACGGCTGTACAGCATTATGGCAAATGAGATCTGAGGTAACAGGGAGCAGAGCGTTGTGGGTAGGACCTTGGCTCGAGAGTTTTTATTTGATGTAAGCTTGATATTTGGTCGGCTCGGTTCCGAGGACGGAACCGATAACCCATCACTAAGGAATGAATGAAGATTAACAACCTCAGATTAAATATTGTGGTGCACAACAGTACACTCTCAAGGTGTGTAGCTACATAACAGTGCTACAGAAATCATTTCAGCAAGGGGAGACCTTAACACTGATCAAAACTATTATGTTAGCAGAAAGGAGGAGCTTGATAAGTAGTCAAAGGAGGATGCTTTTGCAGAAGAGACCATGTGAGGCATATGGGGGAGCAATATGTTGTGATACTTGCAAGGAGACGTATCTAGTCCATAACCATGCCACATGACAAGACAAACACAGAACAGCTCTACCTTTTACACACCCAGACTATGCAGTCCAATGCAAGGATTGGTCGCACTCTACCTCAAAACTTATATATACATATGAGCCAGAGAGATGGGCAGGCTGCAGTCATCATCATTTGCACAGATGGCAAACATAGAGCCATGGGATTGCAATGTTACCATGGGCGGAAGGGTTATAGTGGCACCTGCAATAATTTTGCACATGGCTACTATCAAGGATCATGTCCTTGGGTGATGATATGGTGCATTCAGGTATGGCTTGCTGGCTAGATGTGCAATTTGCCCCAGCAGAGTCATGTCTGGAGGCAGGTGCTTTAAAGTAGGCCATAGCAACTTAGCCATATTTCAGGGAATTTCACTACTACTTCTTTAGTTATGTTAGGAACCTGGGTGGGAATTCCCAGATATGTTCAGAATTAGTCCAAAATGACAAAAAATACACCAAACCCACAGACATTGCCAACATCCTAGCTGACAGGTTCAGAGCAAACTTCTCCCCCCCTCCCCACCAAAAGGGCTAATATCTATCCCAGCAGAGTGCTGCTCCCCTGACATCTCAGATGCTCAGGTAAGAGCTGCCCTCTCCAAAGCAAGAAACACAGCATCAATGGGACCAGACGGTGTCCCGGGCTGCGTCCTACATGAACTCCAAGAAGAGCTAAACCCAAACCTAAAACTACTGTTCAATCTCAGCCTTACTACAGGATATGTACCCAAAGAGTGGCGTACAGCAACAGTGGTCCCTCTCCATAAAGGTGGTGCCTCAACGGATCCTGGAAACTATCGCCCCATAAGTCTCACTAGCTTGGTCTGCAAAGCTATGGAAAGGATCATCATGGACCTTATAAATAAAGATATTGGGGACCTACAGACACCGGATCCTACCCTGTTTGGCTTTGTTAAGGGCAGATCCTGCCTCTTAAACCTGGTCAATTTCTTTGAAACAGTCACCAAGGCCATTGACAAGGGGAAGGTGGTCCACACAGCCTACCTGGACCTCGCAAAAGCCTTCGATACAATACCCCACTCGGGCATTATAGATAAGCTCACCAGCTTAAATATAAACCCCTATGTCACTAGATGGGTTGCAAACTGGCTCAAGGACAGAACCCACATGGTTAGAATAGCTGGAGCCATGTCAGACTCCAAACCAGTTACAAGTGGCATCCCACAAGGCTCAGTCTTGGGACCTCTCTTGTTCGGTATATATTTCTCGGAGGTACAGGCCAACATGGAAGGACTGTGGCTGACCAAGTTCGCAGATGACTGCAAACTGGGCACCATAATAGACTCTCCAGCTGACACAAGCATCCTCCAAAAGGGCCTCATAGAAACAGACAACTGGTGCCAGAGCCATGGCCTCAAGCTAAATGCCAGAAAGTGTATAGTCATCCCCTTTGGCAAAAACAAAGTGCCCACAAATTACCACTTAGGTGGTAATCCATTAAGTACAGAAGAAGTAATTAGGGACCTGGGGACCCAAGTTGATAGCAATCTCTCATTTGACAACCACGTGGCCAAAGTGGTTAGAAAAACATTTTATATAGCCCACCTAATCATGAAGGGATTCACATCTAGATCAGGGAGGTCATCGTGCCTCTTTACTCATCCCTCATCAGGCCCATAATTGAGTAGAATGCCCCTTTTGGGATGTACCTTACCAGACACCTGCAGCAACTGGAAAGACCCCAAAAGTACCTCACCAAGAGGATCAAAGGGCTCAAACAGATGCCATATGCTGCCGGTTAAAGAAACTCCAGCTCTACTCAGTGGCATACCGCCTGTTCAGAGGCGATCTGTGCCTGACGTATAAAGCCATGTCCAACCCAGAATTAATGGACATGCTGCACCTCAGAAAATCCAAATCCCATCGAGCTACGCTCGAGACTTGAACCTCAGCACTGAAATAAATAGGACATGCTGGAGGGACAGATTCATAACCCAGAGGCTCCCTTCACTCTGGAATAAAATCCCAGTCCAGGTTAGGCAGAGTCCCTCATTGACTCTCTTCAAGAGGAATCTTGATGAGTGGATGGGAGATCGTAGGTTTACCCCGGGTATCACTTCTGTGTCACTGTTAGATAGAGGCACAGTATACTAACCTCGAAAAAGGGTATAGCAAAATAAATTTAAAATGGGTGGCGAAAGCCAAACACATTCTGGCTAGGCTTATAAATGCCCTAGGGCAGATAGCCTAGTATGAACCTATGAACCTATGAACCTATGAACTGTCCATGCAGCTGTCACCCTGCCTGCGGAGACTGACCATGCAGCTGCCACCCTGCTTCACAAAACTGATCATGTGTACCGCACTGCATTTGATGAGAATCATAGTACTGTATCATGTGGCATCTGCTACATGTGGCATTGTTTCTCAGGTATCATTTTTATCCTGTAACTGACCTTGCAAGTGGACATGGCCTCTGCAAGATGTGAGTGACGTAGATCTCCAGCATAGTTCAAAAGGGAGACTAACATCTTTCTGAATATCTTATATATACACACCACATGGATCACCTGCTGAGGTCCACTGTGACTTGCAAGGGTGGTGAGTGATGCTAAGAGCATTGGCTCCTCTAGTAAGAAGTGCTGTCTCATTTATAGTGACCTGAAGAGGCACCACCTAGACCTTCACCAATGAAGGAAGATGTCAAGGAGAGTGAAAACTTCACTATTACAGTAAAGGTCCCTTTTTTGCTGAGTAATTATAGAGTAGGCTTTAATGTATAGCTATTGGCTCTTTCTGCTGTCAGTGATTATGCTGTACTCATTAATTTGTTTTTTGGTGTTTTGTAGTGGTGGAGATTATTGCAGAAAATAATTTTGCCTGCCACAGAAGGCAAGTCAGATTCCTCAGGCATCAGGGTACATGTACTGTAGTACTGCTAGACTTTTATTTGTGCTTAACCTGTTAATCACAATGTTGACCAGTTTGGCATTCTGTTGCAAAACCTAACCACCATTTGCTTTACTTCTTGTAAGACTGGTAAAAAACTGTGCTAATGTCTTTAATTCTGTTTGTTATTCCTGCCATTGCCATGGTATGACAAATGCACTGACCTTGGGTGTACCACTGAAGTAAGGCATTTTTTTTCTCCTTTGTAGTGGTAGTATAGCATGTTATTGTTCTTTGCCTACCAAGACTCTAATTACCATTATCTACTACTCCAGTGTCCTTGTAAGACTTTCATATCATAATGCATTAATAATTATGCTACTGACCTTCACTGTGCCAGTTATCCTGTAAAAAGCTTGTGCATGCCAAGTGAACGGAAGCTGTTTACCACTGAAGTGAAGTTTATTACTCCATTTGGACTACTCCAGCTGTAATTCATTGTCCATTACCTATTCATATTGCTACTCCTGGGCATGTTATTTGTGCTACAGTACCAACCTATGTCATACCTCCTTGCATTTGTCACAGTGTGTATGACAGCTCCACATACCCCTGGTTTCCACAGCATCAACTTAATTTTCTTAAATTTAATTATTTCTTCCTTGCTTTATTATCCATTGCACACACTGGTTACCATTCATATCACAAGACACTGTCTAACATGCCAGTGACAGTGGCACAGCCATTTATTTCCACTAGCATTATTCCGCAGGCTTATCATTGTCCTTCCCCAGACATTGACATAAACATTGTTCCGCCTGTCTTAGTAAAGTGTACCTCATCATACTGATGATTTTTATTTGCATCCTGTTCTCCTTCGCTGATACTATTCTTTTTATTGTGTTGCTTTGTTTTTTTGTTTCTGACCATTTATGGTCAATGTATTTTTCTGCTGAATTCAGAACGTGGTGAGTCAGTGGCCACTGCAAGCTTCACTCCCTAGCAAATTAGTTGCTGTATCCCCAGCAGTTCCATGCTGACCTTGCTTCAGGGTGATGAAGGTTATCCTATGGAAGAGCTCCTAGAGGGCTCGCTGATGATTCTGGTGATCTTCTTGTGGGTGAGATTGGCTTCACATTGAGAAGTGGTACAGAGACCCATCATAGGTGTCCCAGTGTGAGGTACACTAGCTGATCAAGACTGAGTTAAACTGGTAACTTGGTACCTGTATTAGCTCCTGGAGCATATCCTCATGTGACTGGCATAGATGCATAGATATCTGATTCTGAACATTGAACCACCAGCAGTAAAATCAACCTATGATGTCAGCAACTGAGGTGACTGATGTTTTGGCAGGTTTCTGTAATGGTCAAAAATAACTTCATGCAACCTGGTTCAGTAGAGTAGAATAATTTTCTTTATTGTAAAGAACATGCTTATGTGGGATACTAAGCCATCACAGTCTTGTCTCCCTGAATACAAGAACTGTTATTATTATTTTATATTGTAAAAGCTTTCATGCAAAACAATTTGCATCAATTAAACTATAGCCACTGACCAATTAAAACTAAACACATTTGTATTATTTTGTGGCTTAGAATCTGCAGATCACTTATCTATGCCTTTCCACAGTGGGCACAACTTCCAATATTTCACATTGGAACTTTCTGCACTGGCAATATTCACACTGGCATTGAAAGAAAACTAAAGGCAGGTGCAGGCTTTCAGGATCCATCATGAAACAAGATGGGCTCCAAAAATAGAAAATATTCCCCTGGATTCTCAAAACCTTGCACAGAGTGCAAGACTGGTGCAGGAGCCCACACAGGCAATATGTCTGAAGTGTGATCCAGGAACAGCCTGCAGGGGCGTGCATGAGCTTTCCTGCACTAATCTTGCACAGACTAAGCCCTGGTATGCAAATCACCCCATTTGCAGGTGAAATACATGCAAATGAGGTAATTTTGCAATCCAGGAAGTGTGCAACAGTCGTGCAAGACTAGTGCTATCTGCAGAAATGTAATCGGTTAGTAACCGAGTACATTTCTGCAAAATCCAAAATGGAGCTATGACAGCTCCAAATAAAGGCTGCATATCATTGAGGAAGCATGACAATGGCCAACTATAAGGCCATTGGCATTGAAAACAATACAAAAAATAAAAATATATACTTTTATTTTTTTTTTGCTGATCTCAGCTGTTTAAGCATAGGGCAGCGGCACACAAATGGGATCGGGGGGAAATAAGAAAATAAACCTAAAATAAGCATTCAAACTAAAACCAGTATTCTGCCATGCAAGTCAATGGCAGGCAGAAGACAACCTGGCCAGTGAGTAGTGGTTGCTAAGGGGGAGGCTCAGTGTGACACATGTAACTATGCATTAGCAGGCAATCCTATGCAAATGAGGGGAAGGATAGTGACTCCCAGTTTTCCCCAGCATGTGTGTCAGGTCCCAACAGTGTAAGAGTATGAATAGCTGGGTGCAAGCCTAGGAGGTAGGTGACATCATGGGTGTGTGTCAGGCATACTGTAAGCGGATTGGAGCCCTGTGACTCGGGTTTGCTCCTAGCTAAGCACAGCTAAGCTAGGGGGTGTATCTAAACCTGCCTAGCTCTCTTTACAAAGTGTAAGCGGGTGTGCGTGCCGCACATCGGGTTTTACAGGAAGAAAAATGAAGCTAAACCAGGAAATAGCAGAATTGTGCACATTTGAGCATTCTGCGTGGTGCACACACAGGCTTAAACATAAGGGCAATGGGAAGGGAAAACAGCAGTAGGAAGGTAATCAAGGAGTACTAGCTTAGCTGCCAGGTGAAAAATATCAGAACCAGCCAATTACACAGGCAGCAGACCAGCCCAGCCCAGAACACTACTATAAACTATGCAAACACCTACCCCTCTGTTTTTTCCCACACTCTACACCACTGGTGTAAACAAGCGGGGAACTTTTAACACTCACAACAGCAAAATGTTAGGGGCTGCAATAGCTATCATAGAACTTGTGGAAGAGGCTAAGGGTAGTGAGGATGTGAATGCTGCCAAGCAATCCACAGTGAGGAGACCGAGAAGAGTGTGCAGACACAGGTTAACCTACCAAGGGCTACATGAGCTGGAGATAGTGGAGCACTATAGGGTGGACAGGGGCCTCCTACAGCAAATTGTTGAGCAGTGCTGGCCACGCCTCACACAGAGAACTAACAGAGGGGAACCCATCCTAGTGGATACCAAGGTATGTGTAGGCCTAAGAATACTAGCTACAGGTACCTTCCAAAGGACAACCGAGGATATGATGGGGATTTCACAGGCATCAGCATCCAGGGTATTCCACCAGTTCCTGGATACCATGTCAGCACGTCAGTGAGCACGTATATTTCCCCAACACCCGTGAGGCTTTGGCCAGCAATATGCGTCTCTTCCACCAATTAGCAGAATACCCTGAGGTAGTGGGTACAATAGACTGCACACACATACACATCAAAGCACCACCTGGTGAGCGGGGAAGGGTCTACATCAACTGCAAGGGCTTCCCCTTCATCAACTGCCAGGTCATGTGTGATGCCCAGGGCATAATAATGAATGTGTGTGCTGGCTGCCCTGGAAGCTATCACAATTCCCACATCTGGGGCATCTGACGCAGCTGTAACAGAGATTTGCCAATGGGGACATCCCACATGGTCACCTAGTGGGGGATGCTGGATACGCACTGGAGCCATGGCTGATGACACCCATCAGAAATGCACACACAACCGAACAAGAACTCCATAGTGAGGCACACGCGCAAAGAAGAATCATAATAGAGCGTGTGTTTGGGATGCTCAATTCACGGTTCCCATGCCTGGAGTCATCCGGTGGAGCTTTGCAGTACTCACCAACTACATGTACCGAAATTGTCCTTGTATGTGCCATGCTACACAATATGATCCTGTGGAAACAGCTGCAGCAGGAACAGCATAGGGTAGGGCAACACAGCCCCCCACCATTGCCATGGCCTGCACAGGCACAGAGTGACTCAAAGGAGGAACAACCTGAGCCTGCCCCAGTAGGCAGAAGGAGGTGTCCCCAGTGTGCCCTGGCCCTGGCTAAGAGACAATGCATAGCACATACACTGACATGGGAGGGACCCAGGGAATAGCACCTCTCTCTGACTCTCACATACAGTAAAAGGGATGCCAAACATTACACAACCTGTGCTTAACCATGCGTAGGCAGTGTACTATGTGCATCCGACACAGGCAGCCCTGCAGCACCACCCTCAATACTGGGACACCCACAAGGTAAGTGACTCACACATGCCAGTTGGGGGGGGGGTCACATACCAAACAACAGTCACAGCCAGCAGGACAGATGTAGCCAAACACAAACAAATGCTGTACTATGTCCTTTGAATGAGGCCTCTGGGTAAGCTCCCTCCCAGGCCTACACAGACAGACTACAGCAGGCCAGGTAGTGGGATGTCAGTTGGGAAGGCTAGCAAGTCAGAAACTAATATGTAGGTAATTAAAAGCTAAGAACTGTAGTACACTGGTATGCCTCTAACCAACACGATAGGTAAGACTACAGACTGAAATGGAGTACCTGACATACCAGTACAGTCCTAGCAAATGTGTACAAGTGTCAGGTGTGCCCCCCATCCTACGTTGACATATAGTAACAGTCAGGTGTGCCCCTCCCCCAATCCTGTGTAGAAATGTAGAAATAGTCAGGTGTTCCCCCCCACTATGCAGAAATGTAGCAACAGTCAATGCCAAATGATCGATGGATACCCTGCAGACACAGCATGCTACCTGTCAGTGTACAACACAAATGTCAGCACTGCAGTACAAACTACCTGGACTTGATCCACACATGCAATACAGACAACCATACTTGGCATGCTCACACACTTAGAGAAATGAAGGCAATGTCAGTCAACAACATACTGAAAGGTCATACTGGGCATGCTCACACACTTAAACACATGAAGGCCATGTCTGCAAACACCAGTGGACCAGACATATCTGGCAGTTGCAGTTGTTAGTGCAGACACTTGTCAGTATGCACCACTCATGCCTTGCACACACAGTGGATAGGAATACAGACATATATGTAAGGACAGCACACTATAATAAGCCAAAGGTAGATGGACATAGATGTGTGGAAGAGGGTGACCGTGACAACGAGCCATCCAGGCCTGTCCTACCCAGCACACAGCCAAAGGGCCCCAAACACAACAGGTGCAGATGTCACTCACTGCAGATACTAGCCACCAGTACCTATCAGCATTACAGACTATGTGGTGCATGTGCCAGCTGTGAAACATGACTGTACAAGGAAGTAGTCATCTAGCAGATGTATACACGTACCTGTGACATATGACCCTGTGTGTGGCTGCATGTGGCGTGTCAACCCCTAGATGAATGGGTTATGGCCCATGCACACAATGCCCTCCCCATAGCCCTACTATGACAAGCCTGTTGAGGTCATCCGATGTGAAATACACCTTTGGGAGAATTGTAGCCCAGTAATCTCCATTGTGCATCCCATAGCTACATACTGCTGTAGTGTGATAAACTAGTTAGGTAGGAGTTCTAACCCCAGACTTGGCAAGTGTGTGTGTGTTTGTGTGAGTGTCTGTTTGTCTCTGACTGTGTAGAGAGCAATGCTTTTTAGGCTACTCACACTCTTTGCAATTCATATACTCAACTTTGGCAAGGCTGCTGATGTTACCCACCTAGAAATACACCTCTGGGGAGGATGCAGCCCAGTAATCTCTGTAGCACATCCTGTATCTGCATACTGCTGTAGTGTGATAAAGTAGGTAGCTAGGAGTTCTAACCCCGGACTTGCCAACTGTGTGTGTATGAGTCTGTGTGTGCATTTGTGTGCCTGTCTATCTGACTGCAGAGAGCAATGCTTTTAGGGTACTCACACTCCAATTCATATACCCAACTTTGGCAAGGCTGCTGATGTCACCCACCTAGAAATACACCTCTGGGAAGGGTGAAGCACGTCCTGTAAGTGTGTAATGTTGTAGTATGATAAAGTAATTAGGTAGGTGTTCTAATCCCAGACATGGCAAGTGTGTGTCTGTCGGACACTGTCTGTGTAGAGAGCAATGCATTTTAGGCTACTCACACTCCTTACAATTCATATACTCAACTGTGGCAAGGCTGCTGATGTCACCCACCTAGAAATACACCTCTGGGAAGGTTGTAGCCCAGTGATCTCTGTAACACATCCTGTAACTGTGTACTGTTGTAGTTTGATAAAGTAGTTAAGTAGGTGTTCTAATCCCAGACATGGCAAGTGTGTGTGTGTGTGTGTGTGTGTGTGTGTGTGTGTGTGTGTGTGTGTGTGTGTGTGTGTGTGTGTGTGTGTGTGTGTGTCTGTTGGGCCCTATCTGTGTAGAGAACAATGTTTTTTAGGGTACTCACACTCCTTACAATTCATATACTCAACTTTGGCAAGGCTGCTGATGTCACCCACCTAGAAATACACCTCTGGGAAAGTTACAGCCCAGTGATCTCTGTCAAGCATCTTGTAACTGCATACTGCTGTAGTGTGATAAAGTAGTTAGGTAGGTGTTCTAATCTCAGACATGGCATGTGTGTGTGTGTGTGTGTGTCTGTTGGACCCTGTCTGTGTAGAGAGCAATGCCTTTTAGGGTACTCACACTCCTTACAATTCATATACTCAACTTTGATGTCACCCCCCTAGAAATACACCTCTGGGAAGGCTGTACCTCAGTAATCACTGTAGTGCGTCCTGTAACTGCTGTAGTGTGATTTAGAACTGTGATAGGGTTCCATCCCCACCCATGGCAGTTCTGGATGTTTTGTGTGTGTGTCACTGTGTAGAGAGCAACGCATTTTAGGCTAGTCACACACAGTACATTTCAAATGCCTTGCTTTTGCAATCCTGCTGATGTCATTCATTGTGAAATACACCTTTGGGGGAAAAGTACATCAGTAATGTCTGTGGTGCATACTGTAACTGCATATTGCTGTAGTGTAATAAACTAGTCAGATAGGGATTCTACTCCCAGACATGACAGGTGTGTGTGTGTGTGTGTGTGTGTGTGTGTGTGTGTGTGTGTGTGTGTGTGTGTGTGTGTGTGTGTGTGTGTTTGTAATGTGTATCCTGTGTAGAGGTTGTTGTGAGTGTGTGGCCAATGGGGAGCTGGTTTTGCATATTTCTTATATGGTGGCCCTACTATATATCTAGGAGCATCATGGTGGTGTTGGCCCTTTTCATTCACTGTGAGTAGGAACTAGATCTGTTGTTTGGCAAACAGCATCTCAGATGGACTGGGGATTTACCTCTAACAACATACACTGTGGAAAGAGGGCAACAAACAGGAGGGGGATGTGCCTGACCTGTCTACAGACCGTAAGTGCTACTATACTGCATTTGGAGTAATGTTGGTTTATCTACCGTAGAGGGATAACAGATGTGAAATAGCTGAGATGCTGGGCTGCAAAGTCATACCCATACATGTGACATCAAGGCCAGGCAATCACAGTTAGCAGCCCCAGTATAATCCAAAGCACACTGTCAACCCATATCTCATACACACACACATGCCTATGTAACAGCCCATATGTGGCAAGTACACTGCACAATGGCCATTGATAGTAACTATGGAGTGATAGCAGTGGGCTACAAAGGGAATGTCACCCTGTCCAACTGTCCAATATGCATGTACATGCAGACAGTGCACCTCCTCTGTGTTCCCCAATGGACACCTGCACCATCTGTGGTGTCATCACATGTGACCTACAATGGACATACCATGCTTAAAAACATGCCCTGTATTTACAGATGCCACTGACACCAGGGAATGCTGTTATCATGCTATCAATGTAGGTGCAGGCTAAACCTGCTGCCCATTACCAGTTCCCGCCACAGGTGGGCAAGACTGGCACATCTGATGATAATCTATTTTCACAACATGGGCCAGACACCCCAGGTATAGTTCCACATGTTACTGTACATGCATGTGGGAGGTGTGCACATCCCAGTCTAAGGAACACATACATGGCAAGCGATTCACAGCATTGGCCACACACAATAGTCACCCAGGTGACTGGATGAGGAATACAATACCCACCTCTGTGTGCAAATGCAGAAACTACAGCCCTGAGCCACAATGCAGACCATTATCATGTGGTCTGATGCCAAGGTATACCCTTGTATAGCCTGCTGGCACAATCGACCACCACACACTCATGCAGACATGCATTGTGTCTGATGTCAGACACCTCCTCATACCATTTGCCCATTCAACCTCCATATGGCCCATGTGGTGCATGTGATAACTGCACAGTGATGTGTTGTGGCAATCCCACTAGTGATGAGTTGTACTCCTGGCCCTGCCAAATGTGTCAATGTGTGTGTGTGTCCCTGTGAGAGTGTGGCTGTGTTGACGCTGGCACTTGTTCATGCAGACAGGCATGTGTACATCACTTACCATATAGCTACCGTATCCCTGTTGCCAATGTCACTCACCATCATATAAATGTTCTGTGTACTCTACAAAAGGTAACCCATGTGATGCATCCAATAATTGCATTGAACTGTGATAACACTACATAGTTGTCAGGGGTTTGATACCCTGTACTGGTAGGTGTGTGACACAAACATGCTTCAGTTTTACTCTCCCACCCCTCCATGACATGTTTTTCCCTCTATCTGCCTCTCCCACTCCCTCTCTGGTGGATGTGGAGACCTACACCTGCTTTGCTTAGGCAGCAGCATGTGTATTTTAAGTGATGCTCATGGTCAGGTGATGGCCTCTGCACGAATTGCAGCCCTCACCTAGCTGATTGCATGTGGAACAGCTGTGGTAACATTCCCATAGCCAACTGCATGGAAACACACTCCAATATCTAGGAACATCATGGTGGTGTTGGCCCTTTTTATTCACTGTGAGTAGGAACTAGATCCATTGTTTGGCAAACAGAATCTCAGATGGATTCGGGATTACCTCTAACAACATACATTGTGGAAAGAGGGCAACAAACAGGAGGGGAATGTGCCTGACCTGACTACAGACTGTAAGTGCTGCTATACTGCATTTGGAGTAATGTTGGTTTAACAGTGTTTGTGTGGATATGGCTGTCATACATGTGTCAATACCTGCCATGTCAGTTCCATGTTTATGAGGAATCCCCATCTGCAGGGTCATCTGCAGACTGGCCAGTGTTGTGCCTTTGGTTTAATGTGTTACCCACAGAGCATCTATCTATGGACTGCAGAAGGTAGTGTGAGGATTGCAGTCTGTAGACGGTAACAACCTGACAGTTACTGACATCATATCCCTCATAGGACATATGTTGCAGCAAACCCCGTTACAACAGTAAATGTATGAGGTTATCACAGCAACATGTCAATGCTGCCCTGTGTATGTGCTTCCAGCCACACCTCTGTCAACCTTTGTACATATGTCATGCATGAAGTGGTTCATATGTGCTGTACACCATAATTAGTGTCATCATACCTGAGAACAAGCCAGTGATATATCAGACTGCTATACATGTTATGTACAGTAGGGATTATATTTCATAACAAAACCTGGACATTCTGTGGATGTTTGTACAGTACTGAGGTCTGTGTACTTATGGTGAATGTCAACAGTGTGTGTATTGTTAATATGTACTTTAGCCTGTGTATAGACTGTGGTAGATGCCATTGTTCTAGTTCCCCTTCTATGTGATGTTACATGCTGCTCCAATCTATGGTACTGTATTGGCGTACATGTTTGTAGGGCCATACACACACATGTCCCATACCACAGACAGCCATCAGACCAAACTGTGGAGCAGCCCAGTATATGTAGGGTCAGTCTGTGAGTGGCACATATGAGGATGGTGTAGAACAGATAGTCCATATACTGTAATATTATGCTAGCTTACCATATGTGGCTGTGGCAGTGTTCACATTGGTTGTGGTTATGTGCTTTCGTACAGGTGTATTTTACCCTGTGCTGTGACATGCCTGTTGAACCTGCTATATATGCAGGTACATGTGCATTCCCCCATAGGAGATGTAGGCCAGTGTTGAGCCTGTCTGCCTGTAGCCTGCACAGTGCACTGTTACATGCTTAGCAGCTTAGTGTACGTACCCAGTGAGATGTCATGTGCAGATACTTGCCAGATGTACTGCTGCCTAGCCTCCGTTAACAGTCATGTATGTCAGACAGAGCAGTGGGATGCTGTACAGATGTATGTCAAAATCTAGTGGGTAGTATGTGGCCATGGCACCCCTGTACCAGTGGACATTATGTGTCAGGCCAGACAGGGATGTGTGAATGCATAACCTATGGTGGCAAATGTATACCAGTAGTTATGTGTTATACCCATCTACATGGCTGTCTACATCCATATTGTCAGGCATGGTACACATGTTTTGCACTGAGGGCTTATGTGTATGCCTCTGGGCTGTGCAGAGTATGTCAGAATTTCCACATATATTGGCCAATATCTCTGCTGCAGTCCACAGGGGCATTACATGCTACGAGCGGTACTTTACAATGATGGCCTTAGGATGTCTGTCAGTAGCCAATGGCACACATGGTATAAGCAGATGTGACCTCCCACACACACCATGTCTGTAAAGACAATCCCAATGACAGTAGCAATAGTCTACTAACATACCTGCTATACATACATGACATCCCCTTGCACTATGACTTTGGGACTATAGGGACTGGGGTAGGGCTACACTCCATGTCCAGGACATATGGTGGAAATATATTTACATATACTTATCCAGATAGCCATATATATATATATATATATATATATATATATATATATATATATATATATATATATATATATATACACACACATATATATATATATATATATATATATATATATATATATATATATATATATATAAATGATTACACATGTGTAGTACTTCCAATTACCACTGTCATGGCAACCACCCACTATAAATCCCTACATCATGTGGGCGTGGTCCCTTTACATTTCCTGTGTGATGGACATCCTTCCTGTGAGTGGGCATCATTGTTACAGACAGCAGGCAGCAATTCCTCTTACAGGGGAACTGGCACACTTAGGGCAGCCACATATTTGTAGGAGGATCAGGAACTACAGACAGACTGTGAGTAGAGTTGTGCTATGCTTTGTATAGTAGTGTTGTTACAGGGTGTGTGTTTACATGCTAGTTTACTTTGGAATGCAGTCTGTCTGCATAGCTGACAACTGTGGGCCTATCCTCTTTCTGGCCAGAGGTATGCCTGTCATGTTTTGTCTGTCCACCACACAGGTCCTGTGTCAGATATTACACTGGCAGTGTGTGTGTTGAGTGCTATCGGTACATGGCTACATCTATTTCCCTTACTAAGGGTATGTTTCAGACTATCCTGTAACACCAGCAACTTGCTTAGTGTATGGCAACAGTTGTGCACATATGTGCCTGTGTTCCCGACTCTGTCCTCCACCTACATACCAAGCTTTGCACATAAGTCATGCTGTCAGGGGTTGTTCTGTAGTGGGCTGTGAGTATATCACACTGCCATTGCTGCCATCAGTCCACTGCTGTTGTATCCCCCACACATACGTTGGGGCTGGGGCCATATATTTGTGGGCATCACCTACACAATATATGTGTACCCTTATGCACTCCAGAGGCCAGTGCTTTTAACAGTGGTATATGACACTGTATTATTGAGTCTTGGGGTGAGCACCATAAATGACCTAGGCTGCTACAAAATGTAGGGGTATCAAGGGTGAGCTGCCTTAAGGTATCTGGATGTACAGCACTGTATACTTCACCTATATTTACATTACTTACATGAACTGGGTTAATGCAAGCCTACTGCCTCCTGCCATATAGACTGTTCTGTTTGTCGGTGTGCTTGTGATGGTGTCAGTTATGCCTTGTTATGTAACAGTTACAACCCATGAGGTCACATGACATCTTTACCACCTACTGGGTTTGTACAGAGTGTAGATAGAGACTGCTGAACTATGCACCTGCATTACATACTGTTGATTGTTTGGTATCCCGTGGCCCAGTCTGTCTTCACTATTGTACAATTTGCAGGGCTTGCTTGGACAGCAACAGCTGTGAACCTATCCAGACTACTGTATTAGTGTAACTGTTTCACAGTTGCATTACTCTGTTTATATGGTTTTCAGTGTCCGAACAGCTATATGACATGCATATAGAACTGTAATAATACACAATTAAAGGTTTTCCATTACTGCAAACCTGTGTGTGGTGTTTTTCCTATGACCTATTTGTGGATATATGTGGCAGGCAACGATTGCCATTTGTATGGGTCGCCCATACAATGTCCAGCTGCACAGGTGTTAACTGTAGGCATAGTGGCTGTTCCATATTGTGTGCACCTTCTACGTATGTATCTTACTGTACATATATCTGCATGTCTATGTGTAGTCACATGTATATCTATATATATATATATATATATATATATATATATATATATATATATATATACACATACACGCATGTGTGTGCGTGTGTGTGTGTGTGTGTGTGTGTATATCTGTATCTGCATATCTGTGCCTGTGTATCTGTATCCTGGGGATGTTGATGGCTTCCACATATTACATTTCCTATTGGAGGCAGACTGTACTGCATAATATGTTATCATGACATCATACAGGTGGGATGTAGTACTGGTAATATCTTGTACCCATGTCGTGTCAGGTCTTGGTTATGGGATCTGCAACACTTGGTAGTGTATTGCAGGGTGGATGGGTTTGGCTGTGGTGGGGGATGCCTATTCGTACAAGACGTATATTGTGTGGAGCCTCTCAATCCCATTAACGGTGCATGTGGATATATGTGTGCATGTTAACCTGCCATTGCTATCTACAGATGTATGGCCATATATACCTATATAGATATAAATATCTGCTAACATATATATAACTATGTCCGTATATACCTACATAGATATATATCTGCGTACACATATGTAACTTGCTGTGTATATGTAGACATGTAGGTGTAGACACATATATGTGTCAATGTAGGCATTTGCATGTATATATGTTCATATATATTGATATATATGTATATAGGTTTATATATATATATATGCATATATATATATATATATATATATATATATATATATATATATATATATGACAATCTCGACATACTGAAATGCCGAAATTCAGTACATCAAGACCGAATAGTGGAAAGTGCAGTTAACCAAAACTACACTATGCCAAATCCGCAAATGTCGAATCTGCCACTATCGTGATGTCACATTCGTGACATCTGGTGCGGTTTGTGGATTTATCTGGGGTTTCAGGCAAGTGTTGTGTGTTTGAGGATAATGGGTAGTGATTTTAGTGTGTGTGAGTGTGTGTGGTGGTGTTTGTTGTGTGTTTGTGTGTTTAGTGCAACCTCGGAGTTAGAATATATAAGTAGGAAGGATGTGTGGGGGTGCAGCCTCCCACGTGGGGGGTACAGGGGGCTTGCCCCCCAGCTTATAGGTAGGTTAAGTGTGTTTGTGTGTGTTGCTTTGTTTGTTTAGTTAGGTAGGTATATGTGTGTGTGTGATTATGTACTGGTTTGTGTGTGTGTGTGTGAATGGTCGCGATTGTAGTGTTCGTTATTGTGGGTTTTGGTGTATGTGTTTTTTCGACTATTCAGTCTCGAAATACTGAAATTCGACATTTCAGTATTTCGAGATTGTATAGTGAATCCATATATACACACACACACACACACACACACAATATATATATATATATATATATATATATATATATATATATATATATTTATATATCTACATATATAGATATGTTGTATCTGTTTAGATATTAATATATTTACACACACATACATATAGATGTTGGCATACATTCTCTGTACTGTCACATGACTGGACTGGATGATATGTTTCTGAAAACAGCAGATTTATTTGTGTCAGTCATGGCTTAGTGGGAAATCACTTTGTCTATGATGTGCATGGTCCTGGGTTTGAGACTTGCAGGAGTTGTTTATTTTGTTGCTGGGCAGAACATAGCCCATTGGATACAAAGTGATTAAGGCACTTTTGAGCAGTTGTAAGTGGGTTTGCGTAGGGGTTAGCACTGCCTACACAGGTTAAGCAATATAGAAGTTAACTGAGTGTAAGACATTGTAACTGGACGTTAGCAGTGCTTAGCTCCACGCAAACCCACGCAAACCCGCTTACAACTGCTTTAAAGTAGCTTAATCACTCTGTAGCCAATGGCCGGTGTTCAGCCCAGCAACAAAATACACAACCTCTGCAAGGCTCAAGCCCAAGACCATGCAAATCGTAGACCAAGTGAATTACCACTAAGACACGACAGATATACATAAATCTGGTGGTTTCAGAAACATTTCATCCAGCACAATCATTCACCAGTACAGAAAATGTACTTTAACATCTAGATGTGTGTGTGTGTGTGTGTGTGTGTGTGTGTGTGTGTGTGTGTATACACACACACACACACACATATATATATACATATATAATATATATATATATATATATATATATATATATATACACACACACACACATATATATATATATATATATATATATATATATATATATATATATATATATATATTGATATACATTTATGTATATGCAGATATATATCTGTAGATATAATAGAGAACATAACAAAGGCATATATGAATGCAGGCACCGTTAATGGTGGTGAGGGACCTCAAGCAACATATTTCTTACATGTATTGATATCCCCCCTGCAATACAATGCCAACTGTTGCAAATGCCATAACCAGGACCTGACAATACATGGCCACAAGATGTTTACTGTAAGCCATCCCACCTGTATTATGTCAGGCCGGTATTGATAACATATCATGCAGTACAGTCTGGCTACCATAGTGAATGTACAATGTGTAAACAATAAACAGTCCTATGATAGCTATACACAGACACATGTATGCAGATACTCATTTATGTATACATACATATATATATATATATATATAAATGTAACTCCACATACACACACAGAGGTATGTCTAGGAAGATACATAATCAGAGGGTGGACACCATACTGAACAGCCAGTATCCCTACAGTTGCAACCTCATCCGATGGACAGTGTATGAGTCGCCCATACCACAGACATTTGTTGCCTGATACATATACCCACACAGAAGTCAAATGATGTAACACAACACACAGGTCTGTATACATAGGAAAGGTTCAGTTGTGTACTATTACAGTTGCATATGTCATGTCATATAGCTGATTATGCTTTGACATACATACAAACAGAGTAATGCAACACTCAAACAGATCATTTATTACAGTAATCCGAAAACATCACTTCTGTTGGTGTCCATGCCAAGGCCTTCAAGTAGTACAACAGGAAAGACAGACTTGGCGACAGTATAACAAACAATCCACAGTATGTAATGCAGATGTATAGCCCAGTGGGCTCTAAATACACTCTGCATGCAATCCCTAGGGGGAAAAGACCTAGGTTGACACAATGGGCATTATCTGTTACATAACAATGCATTACTGAAATCATCACAATCACATTGATGGCAGTAAGCAGTAGGCCAGCAATGTTCACAAGGTGAAATGTATGGTAATGTATATCCGCATACCTTAAGGCAGCTTACTACTGGTAGTCTTCACATATTGTAGCACCCTGGGATACTTACAGTGCATACCCCCCATGCACTGCCTTACATGGGCATAGATCTCTAGACTGCAGAGGTGCACACATGTGTTGTGCAAATGAAGCCCACATATATATGGTGCATATGGTCTGTACACCATTAGTTACTGACATCATACCTGATAACAAGCCAGTCAGATAACAGACTGCTGGACATGTTGTGTGTAGTAGGGGCTTTTTCTGAGGACATTACTTGGACATTCTGTGTTTGTGGTTACAGTATTGTGGTCTGTGTACATAGGGCAGGGGTCTGCAGCCTTCACTGTCCAAAGAGCCATTCCTAACCCCTCACCCACCAAACTAATTTCATCGGGAGGCACAACAGCTATCTGACTCCTACAGTGAAGATAACAGAGCATATATGGTTTCATATATAGTTATACTAAATATAATATAACTAAGTGTATAATAACAATACCTAACATATGTCCATAATTGTGTTCCTGTGTTAGGATTGCTTGATCTGTGTGTGTGTGTGTGTGTGTGTGTGTGTGTGTGTGTGTATGTGTGTGTGTGTGTGTGTGTGTGTGTGTGTGTGTGTGTGTGTATGTGCGTGTGTGTGTGTTGTGCAGTAGAATGCCCATTAATCCTCAGAGGTACAAGGAGCCACTACAGCAGGGTTAAAGAGACACATGTGGCTCCAGAGCTGCAGGTTGCAGACCCAGGAGTTAGGATGATTGACGACTGTAATTGAATTGCACTTATGAACCACGGACTCTGTACAGACTGTGGTAGATGTCATTCTAACTAACTAACTTCCAGTCACAGTGTCTTACACTCAGTCAGCTTCTATATTTCTTACCCTGTGTAGACAGTGCTTAACCCTGCACAAACAGGCTTAAACCCGCTTACTGCTGCTTAAAAGTGCTTACTGTTGCTTATCCCAGTGCTAATTTCTTTAAAAGAAAAGAAAAAAAGGGTTGATAGGAAAGTGGTGAAAAAGGGGCACAAAGAGGGAAAGACAGTAGGGAAAATAGCCAGGGACGTGCAGGAAGGATGCAGGGAAGGTCCATAGCTGCCCATTTCTTCTGCAGCAACAACTGTGCATATACACTGAAGTTGGAGGTAGATTTGGACACTCAAACCCCTGGAAGAGGGGTGAGGACAACATAAATTCATTGTGATATAAATTAGACCAGATTACATGTGTCCAGTGAACATGTGTGTGAAATGGACAGCTATGTATGAGTCGAGATTTTTTTGTGGGAACAGATTGCCCTTTCTTTTTTTTTTTTTTCAGGTGGGAGTGGGATGCTGGGGAGGGGTAGTAGGTATATTTGGGGAGGTAGGTTGGGTAGGTTAACAGACAAGACACACAAGATGCATAGAGGGGTGGTATATGACATGTGGGAGGTAAACACCTTGATGGGGAGAGGTGTCGGGATATCAGAAGCCCACAAGCCCCCTAGTGGTGACAGTTGGACTGAGGTCCCCACCCATGGTCAGTCACCACTGCACCTTAACAGCCCCGAAGGTGGCTGTGCTGGGGGCTGAGCCACAGAGCCAGGCTGACACTCTAATCATGACATGTGGCCCTCAAGCTGGCGTAGAAAATCACCAACCTGGGCGTTGATCGCTCTATGAACCACAACCCCGACCTGGCGATGGGTGACAGGTGCCTGTCCGTGCCCATTCCTGGGGGGGTGAGCCCCATCCCCTGAGGCGGTTCCACCCAAAGGTGGTGCAGGACCAATGGATAGGGAGGTGTGAGGTTGGGCCCCAGACATGCTGGTGCCCGGTGCCTCGTCCAGCTGCGGTGGGACAGGTTGGTCCACTGGGATCGGCCTTCCCAAGCGTGCTATAGTGTTTCGATTTCAACATCATATATGGGTTAATAATAGTCAACACATTCCAGGGTTAGGTATAACAGCATGCATAGATATTCCCATTCACCCAGACACCAGATACGGAACAGTTGCATAGCAAACAGAACACATGCATATATGGGAACATAGTGGTAATGAGAACAGCATGCAGGTACATTGATGGCACCATGCCAACAATGTTGGAATAATTCAATATGGCACATGCATGGGAACCATTAGAATATTTATCAAATGACTGGCCATTATCAAAGTCAGTACATACTAGTTTGGGTAGATATGTTGATTATTGTTGGAGATAAGGTGGGGGGGGGAAGATGTCAATTAATAAGTAGTGTATTCCTGTACTCCACATTACTTTCCTAGTCAGTGCTGTTATCTGTACCTTACAAGTCTTGCTACACTACCCTATAGACCTATATTGGACACTGATATGGCTGTCAACATCATTACACATGAACCGGTTTTACCTGCAATATATACCTCTTACCTGGTATACCTGTGGAGGGAATGTTTGTTAATACTGACTAACTGTACACATACAGCCAGATTCCAGGTTGAAGTTTTGCACTATGCTATCCAACTCTTTCTGCACAGACTCTGGCCATGCATTGACCCCATGCTGGTATGCCAGGAAATATCTAGAATATTGCCCTCTTCCACCTTTAGTGACTTGACACACACATATACATGCTTTCCTACACAGTTATATTATGTAGCACAGTGTGGGCGACAGTGACCTGTGATACTTTATTATTCAGAGAAACTGCAACACTCACGATACTCTACGATACCAGGGAGGATGTTACCAGTACAGGTTATATTGGTCTGCATTTCACAGCACAGTGTTCATATCCAATGTACCTATGGGAGCAAGGTTTGTTAGCACTACCTGACTGTTGCCACACAAGGTTCCAGATTACACATTAGTATTATGCAGATACATCTCACTCTGTTACTGTACACAGTCTGACCACAGCTTAACAGGTTGGAGTGCAAATGGGACATATGTAGCTTCTTAGTTACGTAAGATATTGGGGAGCTGCTAGTGTGCCAAGTTTGTTGTCATATATGTGTGTCAATCAGTTGCATTCCCTGTTTGCTGCCTATACGTCTGGGATCATCTCACTGATTTCCCAAGGGGACAGGTTGATAGGCATTAGATATGGGCCACTTCAATAGACAGTCTGGACATATCTGTACAGTTGTGGTGTATAATTCTGTATGCAGACAACTACCACTGGCAGGATTGAAACTGTGGCTGTGTGTGCTATAAAGCAACAGTTCACATATCAGTTGCATGTGCTATTTGGGTTTTGTTGTCTGCATTTCCCCTGTTTACTGTCTATGTGTCTTTCAATTGTACTAAATGGCCTTTGGGGATTACACCTGTCATATACAGGCATTCCTACACATTTGCGTTATGGTGCATGGTGTGGGTAACAGTGCTTAATATGGCAGTACTATTGCATGATTGCAAATCTACATTACCATATGATACCAGATTATACACATACAGTCCAACAGTTAGACCTGTTTTGCCAGGGTATTACACTCTTATTGCCATACTAACAATATGAGACTCTTCCTGCCATATTCTCTAGTGTATGCAGTACTTGCCTTGACCAATACTGGTTTTATACTAGCAATTACTTTACTACTACTTTTATTTTTATTTCATATGACAGTAAAAGCATGAGTATTACTGACCTGCCTCATGTTACAAGGATGCCAATCGGCAGATGTGGGCTTCCTGGTTTTCGGCCTGCTCTATTGCAGCTGTGGGGGACATAAGAAGAATATATAGCCACATCTATCCATGATATACCTGAACTGGCACTTATTAAACATATAGTTGACTGATACTCATGGCTGGGACATCCCCTGATGCTCTAGCCTTTTGGAGCCACTCCTCCAAGAGGTCCCTCTTCTGCCGTTTCAGGTCGGCATAGTGGTGCCTGACCTGCTCACCAGCTCAGGGTATGCCAGTGGTACTGGTGAGGTCACGGGTGAGATGGTCCCAGGCCTCTGCCTTATATTGGGAGCCCTGGTACTGGCCCTGCAGCAGTCTCTATGCATTGTCTTTAACTAGGAGTCGAGCCATGACCTTGGAGTCCTGGATGCACCAGCGCTGCACCCGGAAGTGCACTCCTTTTCCCCTTACTGCCATAGTGCCTGCAAGGGGAAGCTACAACCAGTTATGAGCTGTATTCCCACCTCTTGGGTTTAAGTAGGGCTGATTTCCCACACTTTTCTGTGAATGGCCAGTTTTAAAAAGGCTAAGCTATGGGCAAACCTACTTACCTAAGGCTGGCATTGTTTAAAGGGGTATACCACTGGGCACAAAGAGTTAGCTGGTGTACACATTGCTCACACCACCTATGCTGGCCTGTGCAATGCTTGGTGTTGCTTACAGTTGACATTCATTATAATGCCTTTTTGGCATTGTGTTATTATACATTACACCTTATATGTATGCCTTGTATCCCTGATTAATGTGTATGTACACTCTGTGGGGTCCTTGTGTTTTATTGGGGACTTTGACACTCTATTACAAGTACACCTCACTTCTGGGCTTACTGCTGTACTCCAGTTCACACATTTATTTTATGTAGTCAGTTATGGCACATATGACTGTATACTGAAGCCTTTCACAGGTTCAGTTTGGTTATACTATGATGAGGACATGTTTACTACTTCCTCATTCTTCTGTACTTCTGTGATGGCTTGGTGGATAGCTACTGGGACTATGGTGTATAGTATCCTGGGTTTGAGAACTGCATGGCTATTTATTTTGTTGATGGGCAGAACAAGGCCCATTGGATACATAGTGATTAAGGTACTTTAAAGCAGTTGTAAGCAGGTTTGCGTGGGTTTGTGCAAAGGTAAGCACTGATAACTTCTGGTCACAGTTTCTTACACCCAGTTAGCTTCTCCTTTGCTTAATCTGTGTAGGCAGTGCTTACCTCCATGCAAACGTGCTTAAACACACTTACTAGTGCTTACACCTGTTTACTACTGCCTTATTCATTATGATACTGACTCTTCACGTGTGCATTTTCTGCAGTACTCCACTTCATAAATATGTTATTTAGTGGGTTTTGCAATAAAAATATTGGTTATACCATGCTTTGCCATGTAAAATAGACTATGCTGCAGTGGGACTTGAACCGGGAATGCCTGCTCGTTAGGCGAATGCTCTGTCCACTTCACTATTGCTGTGCTGCTTCATTTGCATATATATTCCTTGCTATCCTCTTCAGCCTTTTAAGCTGCTTTAACTGTAGCTAAGCAATGGGCATACCCATGCACCTACTGTTAGCTGTACTCAGAGTTTTAAAAAGAATAAAGGGGTTTCTTCTTTTGATTTTTATGTCCTGTTGCTGTTGTACACATGGGGGACTGTTGGTGGGGATATGCAGACACCTATGAGCGGTCTCGCTCATTTATTTCCACTTTGTGCTGTTCTACATTGCAGTTGTGTGTTTATTCTGAGAACTCTGCTCTCAGACTTGCTCCCTGCACTAGTACACGCTCCATGTAAGCCTAGGAGGTCGGGCAGCATGCCTTCATTAATATGCATAGCGCTCTACCATCCTCCTCCTACACAGGCACTTCCGTGCAGGACTAAGCTAGTCCTACATGGAAGATTAGTGAATCCGTAAAATTATGAATACACTAAACATTTGTTCCTGTCTTATACTGCTAC
Source organism: Protopterus annectens (assembly GCF_019279795.1). NCBI lineage: Eukaryota > Metazoa > Chordata > Ceratodontiformes > Protopteridae > Protopterus > Protopterus annectens. The sequence continues at coordinate 1,051,841,366 of NC_056729.1, read as the reverse complement.
CTTCACAGTCCCCCATTTGATACTATGAAGCATGACTCAAGTTAGGGATTTTCTAATGACTGGACAATAGCAGCAGATTTTCAAATGGATGGATATTTTTTCACATGAAATCTAATGTTTATCACATGCTGTTTCTCTTTGTCTTTGACATGCACAATGCTTATACAGATGCTTAGCAAAAATGGTTTTGTGAGCAATAAACACATGCCTATGCTTAGATGGAATGAAAAGACAGTTTGAATATTTTTCAGTTTCAGCTCCTATCCAAAACAGATTATTGTACATCTGTCCAAATTTTCTTAATGCACTTTCCTCACTATTTTCCAAGGCATTATGATTATCTTCAGATGTGTCAATGGCAATGTTTCTACTCTATTTGTCATATGCACATTTTGTAATTTAGAAGTTTTTCTAGATCAGAGATGTGTCATGATCAGTATTTTGCACAGAAGTATAATAGTAAAAGCAACAAACATGAAACAATTTTCAGGAGACAGTTCCACATTCTTTTGTATCATTTCTAGTTGACTGTGAATGGTATGTTCAGTAGATAAATGAGGATCACTGCATTTTGCTAACTGGTGAACAGCTGGAATAATATGCCCTACATAGCAACATCCCGCCCAATCTATTGGTAACCGAGGTAAGCTTGAGCTCCACATATATAATAAAGCTTATGTAATGCTGCCATACCCAACTCTCCAGCCCCATCATATAGTTTATTGAGTAAAATTGCAGTTTCTCTGTCCAAAATAAGTGTCCCATTTTTAATATAACAGGTATGTCTCTTCATAGTCACTGATAATTGGAGTGGAACCAGTTTAAAGTGGGCAGTGTTATGCCAAGAATTATGCCTACCTTATTGATTTTTATTTAAAAAGAGGGTCTGAAATGCTGCTCAAATTTCTGTCTTGGTGGCTTGTAAGGGAAATAAAGGAATACCCCCACTATGTGTAGTTGGCATACATGCATACTCAATGAACGGGTGCTGAAATTCATTGTTTTTGCACAAGTATACACTGCAGCAGAGAAAGTATTAAACCTAAGATGCCAGTCTAGTGCCCTCTGCACAATTTTAACCAAATATATATCTCTGGTTTTAAGCAAATGCTTATCCCTGATTAAAAAAATAATGTTCAGTAAATACAGTTCTGATATCTACTGATAAAAGAAGAAAATGCAATAAACTAATAATGAATACCACAATATTGACCCTAATGATAAGTTCATATGATTATTGATCAGGCCGAGCCTGGAATTTTTGATTTTCAAACACACTCCATCCTGAGTCCTGAACTGACTGAAGTCCTGCAAAGAATGTCTAGTCACTTGACTCACTGCCCAAATCCTGGGACGATTTCCACTAATTGTCCATTGTATATGATGTTGACTGATCACAAAACCTCACATCTGATAATGTTGTTGATATTGGTGAAGGATCTTATTTATAATCATGATGAGATTGTTGAATCACTAGGTCTTACTTCTAGATACATTGGTTTCCCTGTTTTTTCTTCTAGTACAGGATGTGAAGGGCTCATCATCAATGGATTTAATAACATCGTTGGGATCTCAGTGATATCCCTCATTCAGGAATGCTTTCTTGACATGTGAGAAATGAATCCAAATGAGTGATCCTACACATCTAATGGCTGTAGCTGTTACATAGAGAAGCAGGAAAGGTACTTTCCAATTTGACTAGAGGCCATGTCTTCTCCAAAAGGAGTTGAAGAATATCAAGTCTACAGGTGAAACACTGTGATAGGAGGTTGGACTAGGTTGCTGTTGAGCTTATGTGTCTCTTGAGTGAATATGCTGTAGAACAGAAAAGAGACACTTGCAAAAAAGAAAAATGGATTCACCAACATTTCTGTAACTCCATATTCTTGGGCAAGGGTGTTGCTGACACTTTCATAGGTCTTCCTATGAGTATTTTGTGGTGGAGAATACTTTCTAGAACTGCTAACTACTCTGTGTACTCTAAATAATACCACACTCAGTGCCTAAGGCCATCTGAGACCAGTTTCTTCACACAATTTAGCAATTCTAATTTTCAACACCGGATTAATTCTGTCATCATTTCAAGAAGCTTGGTCCTCTGCAGGCAATGATATTGCATGTTAACTTTAAAAACCTTACTTACTCGTTGTACTTAACTTTAAAAACCTTACTTACTTGTTGTACTGTCCGACATGTAAAATGGCTTCTTCTGTCTGATACTACAAGGAACACCGAATCTAGGTGTCAACTCATGCAAAAGTTTCTTGGTGACTGTAGTCACATCATTCATAGCACAAGGGTAAGTTTCAACCCATCCCGAAAACATATATTCAATCACCAAAACATATTGAATTTCTGATACTGTGAAAGTTCAGTAAAATTCTACTACACAACAAAAAGGTCCCCACAGGTCTTTCAAAGACTGTGTAGGACAGGCACACTTTTTGACACGTTATACTCTAAACACATACTGCGACTCCTTACAAAATAATAAATGACTTTGAAAATGTAAGTGGCATACCAGTCAATCAAAATTGGTCTTATTAATGCATGTTTCCCCAAATGAGAGGACAAATGATAGCCTGAACCAAATGAGATAGGAAAAAGGTGGGGCTACTAATGTACTGTCCAGGTGATGCCACATTGAGTCCTGAGAAAGGCTACAACCATCATAGGTCCACCTTACCCTTCTAGAGTTATCCGCTTGATTTTGAAAATAAAACAACTCCTGTAAAGAAATATTTGCATTAGTTTTCTGCAAGTGCTGCAAAAATGAAACCTGAACAGAATGAGACAATGCAGCTTGTATGGCCACCATGACCGCAAATGCATTGCCATTTGAACTATAAGAATCATCAATCTTATGTGCAGCACACTTAACCACAGATATTTCTTTGGGTAATAAAAGTGCATTCAACAGTTTTTTAACCAAAGCAGAGTTTTTAATAATAGTCCCTACTGATGTCAGGCACCATCTTTCTCTCCATGGTCCCAAATTCATGAACTACCCCATAAGCATAATGTGAGTATGTGAAATTTGTTAATGTTTTTGTCCTTTGCTAATTTGTACATTCAGTAATGGCTACAAGTCTGACTACTTGAGCAGACATATTTCTGCTTAGTTGTCTTATTAACAGTACTTGATTCTCTGCACACAAGGAAAATGCTGATACTAATGTACATTCTCTCTGTGAACACATGAGCCAGCAACAAATAGAAGTAAATCAGAATTTGGTGACAGGGTATCTTTTAAATCTGATCTAGGAGGACTACCGGTTAACTACAAAAGTACAATCATGGGGTTCTCTTTCATCCACTGTATAAATTAAAGAAGCAGGGTTAAGAGGTAGATATGTTGCATTAGATGTGCATCACAGGCAAATTCTGAGCAAGAACTTACTAAAGGATAGGAGAATGGAATGCATAACTGAAGGCACATGGGGGCAATCAAAAGAAGCCGAGAACTGAGACAGAAGGGAAAATAGTGGAATAGGTAAACATCTTCAAGTATCTGGGAGGGGTGGTTGAGGAGAAAGAAAATCTGCATAAGAATAGTGTCAGGTGTAGTATATGACAGACAAATGCCAAAGAAGCTGAAAAGTATGGTGTACAATACAGTGGTGTGACCTGTACTACTGTGTGGTACAGAAACCTGGGTAGTAAAGGAAGAGCAGGTGAGAAAGCTAGAAGTGATGGATATGAAGTGCCTGAGATGGGTGGTAGGATTCACAGTGTGGGACAGATGAAGAAATGAGGACATAAGAGCAGAAGCCAAAACAGCTCCACTTGCAGAAAAGGTAAAAGAAAACAGATTACGGTGGTTCAGGCACATGTGCAGACAAGCAGAAGACTATCTGGTGAAGAATATTCGGGCAATCAGGAAGAAGTCAAGAGGAAATGAGGCCATGTAGCAAAGAGGTGGATGGATTGTGAGAGAGAAGACCTGTGACAGTCAGGTTTGAGTGTTATAAAAGGCAAGAGACTGACATCAAATAGAGAGAGAGATGGAGACAGTCGGCATGACATCCCGACCCCATGTAGAAAATGCAAAAAATGGGTTTGGTGACAATGATGATGATGATTAAGAGGTAGTCATCTAATAACCTGCAAATAAGGGTTATTAATGAAAGGCAATTCATATTTAGACAATCATGTAGGCTACATGTTGTGTTTTGGTTCTTAGTAACAATGATTCTGCAGAATGTGGTACTGCTACAGGAATCTCACACCCGAGTGTTAAGGCAGGCACCATTTCTAGTATGTGCACCATTGGAGCCAACACCCTAAGGCAGGGTGGAGGAGATCTGCTGCTACAGGATCAAGATCTGTAATGAAATAAGCAACACATCTAAATCCATCATTTTTCATTATGTCAGTAATCCAAATGTTACTTACACCTTTCACAACAGAACAGAAAAAAATCTGTTTGAATAATCAGGTAATCCAACAGTAGGAGGGTTAGAAAGCAAGCTTGATCATGATGTTCTTGCCAGGGCAAGGGCTCAGAGGGGTCTTTCTTTAGTAATTGTAACAAAAGTTTTACTACTTCCACATAACTGGAAATCCATTGTTGGCAGTAACCTGTCAGTCCCAGAAAGGCCTGCAACTCCTTAACATTGTAGGGTGAAGTACACTTTGAATAGCAGTAATATGTGAAGGTAAACTTTTCTGGGAGCTTTCTGAAGTGAGATACCATACATATTGAACTTGTGGTAATTTTGCTTTATTAGCCTTGAATCCCAGTTCTGCTAATTTAGTTAAAAGAAAGTGTCTTGCAGCTAGAGTAAGAATCAGAAGCTAAAAGCAAATAATTTACATACTGTATTAAGGTAAACCGATAGAGAAACTGTATTTTATTTGTTTCTTCATTTCTCTGGAGAAAAGAGTAGGTAATTCTTTGTACCTGAGAGGTAACCTTGTCCATGTATATTGTTGTGCCTTCTTTGTAGAAGCAAACAAATACTAACTGTCTGGGTGAAAAGGAACTGAAAAGAAAGCAGAGGAAATATGGTGGTAGCAGTCAGCAGAATAGAACTTAGTACTGTAGCTGGGTTAGGTACTGCAGGGAAAGTTGGCATTACTACTGTATTAACCGCTCTTAGGTCTTGTACAAACTTGTATGTGTTCTTGCTTGTTTTTTGTAACTGTCAATATAGTTGTGTTACATGGGCTTTTGGTCTGGACTACTATTATTTGTTTGTCTAGTGTAGAAATGAAAGTTTCAATTCCTTTCTCTGTCTCGGATGAAAAAGGATACTGAACTACCATTAGTAGATGCTCATAAGGCTTTAAATAACCATAAATGGTTCTGCATCATTTTATGAGTCCTACCTAGTTGTCATGAGTAGTCCACAGCTGTGGAGGAGTGGTTTCAAGTCCCTCTAGATTAGCCATAGTAGATGTCCATTCCAATATAAGTACTGTGAAGACTGTGGCTTCATCTGCACAACTAGCTGAATATAGACCCAAAGGGGAAGGTTCATTTGGAATATTTCAGCAAACTCTGTCCAGAGTACAGAATACAGTACATCATAATTTACACAATACATCTCCAACTAAAAGATATAAAGGGGCAGTATTTCCTACAATAAAAGCATGCTATTCTTTTAATGAACCTGTCTGAATGGGAATAGGGATTGTGCCTGGATAATCCAAAGGAATCCCAGGGACTCCCACACCCCAAACTGATTTTATGGAGAGTGGGAGGTGTTCTGTATTTGATGAAGTGATCATAGATAGTCACTCCTTCATCAATAGGAAAAGGAAGAGCAGAGTTACACATGTAATATTAAGAAAGGGGTCATCTTGGTCCACTGGCACCAAAAGAAACAGCTTTGTCTCCTGTTCATGGCTGCCAAGCTGTACTCCAAATAAGAGATTGTCTTTTCACTTGTGGGGCTTGGAGACTGGGATGAGTGGAAGGTTAAAAGATGAGTCCGTTTGCTGAAGGAAAGGGCACTCATTATACCAATGTCCACTCTGACAGTTACTAAAGCTAATAAATGACCCATGCTGCTGGGTCTGTGGTGAAGTTGTGGGTAGGGAAATTTTGCAGATATTGTCCTGTGGCTTCTTATGAAAAGAATCTAAATCCACCTTTACCTCCTCAATTTCTCTCCCCACTTCCCTGTGAATCAGTGTTGAATCGCTGAAGTTGAACATCTACTAATTTATTTTTTTTCTCTTTAACTGTATTGTCTGATAGATATTGTGCTTAACAATTTCATGAATATTTAGACTAGCCCTGTTTAGACAAACCTTTTTAATCTGTCTCGTATAGATGGTAATATGCCTTCTACAAATGCTGCTGCCGAAAGCCCACTGGCTGCTTCTCCTTAGTTAAGGTCTGAAAAAGCCGAAAATGCATCTATCATTCATTGTAAATATGCATCAATAGATTCATTCTCTTTCTGTACAATTGCTTTACTGTTTGCCCAGTTAGATGATGGAGGGCATGCTGTAGTAACTACTTGCAGTAAATGATTTGTTGCTGTTAGGAATCCCTTGTGGGTGTGTTTTGGAATATTATCTCCTGCAGCTGATTTTTCCCATATTTTTGTAAAAATATCTGGAGGATTGGAAGCTTCTAAAAGTGTGTGCCAGTCTTCAATAGTAGGGTTTTGTAGCTGTACACTTCCTTTTAACATTTTGCCATGTTTAGCTGAATGTGTTCAAATGGCATGGAGAGAATCTACAATAGTCTGAAAAGCTACTGCAGTCCACAGGTGTACTATTGTAATGGTAGGTTTGGATCAACGTCCCTGACAGTCCTGGTTAGATACCTCCCTCAAAGGCTGAATCTGGGCATCAGATAGTGTGCTGAGGTTGTGAGTATTATTACCAGAGGATCAATCAGAAGTTGATGCATCCTTGGAACTTTGCTTGGGAGGTTGTGAGTATTATTACCAGAGGATCAATCAGAAGTTGATGCATCCTTGGAACTTTGCTTGGGAGGTTGTGAGTATTATTACCAGAGGATCAATCAGAAGTTGATGCATCCTTGGAACTTTGCTTGGGAGGTTGTGAGTATTATTACCAGAGGATCAATCAGAAGTTGATGCATCCTTGGAACTTTGCTTGGGAGGTTGTGAGTATTATTACCAGAGGATCAATCAGAAGTTGATGCATCCTTGGAACTTTGCTTGGGAGGTTGTGAGTATTATTACCAGAGGATCAATCAGAAGTTGATGCATCCTTGGATCTTTGCTTGGGAGGTGGTTTCAACCTGTAGTCTTCTCTGTCAATGATTACTGGAAACGGTGCAATTAACTTTTTGAACTTCTTTAACATACTTGTCTTGAAGGGGTGCTTTTATTACCAATTTGTTTTACCTTGTCTATATCTTTTACCACAGAAGCATGCTTATGTTTTGGATATAACTGTCTACCCTTGTAAGCTATTCTCATTAACATTTGAGCAGATGTGAAACAGCGTGTTGCTGTTGCTGCTGGAACCTGTTGTAAAGTGATCATTTTGGATGGGAATTAGAAGTACTAGAAGTGCAGGAAGTCACAGATGAGGTGAGTTAGAAAAGACAAGAGTAAGAAGACTAAGGGCTGTGGTCCCTAATTGCCACACAACCCAACCAACACGTCAAGCCAGACAGAGGGGAGAGACAACACAGGGATTACTGGGCAACAGAAACAAGGCCAGATGATATAAGCTGCATATCTGTGTATCATAGACTACATTTAGGCACCAATGGAGCCATCATGGTCAAACAGATATGAAAGGAGGGACTCCAGAAAAATTACCTACTGAAGGTTAATAACAAAAATTGCAAGGTAGTGACTGGGATCATGCCTCTTAACTATCCCTGTTTTGGAGGAACGTTCCAATTGCGGACCTGTGCACAGGATGTCACAATTATTAGAGGCATGCCAGTCTTTTTAGGTTTGAGTTACCCCATTCCCCCTCATCACGTTTAATTTTTGAAGCTGTCTATTACAAGAGAAACCACTCTACATGTCCAACATATTAGTGGTAGCAGTAATTTAAAGAAAGAAGATACATTATCTTGCAGCTCGCTTTTTCTGATTGAAAAATCAATTCTCTTGCATGGTATAATTTTGCAGAACAGTTCATTAACGTGTACAGATTTTATATCATCTTGTTGTGATACTATGCTTATATTTTTCTTCATTTTGTCACTCTGTTTTGTAAATGTGTATCTCAGTTGTTTTCTACTGGAAGAGAAAACAGTTATGCGCTATTTGGTATTCAGATTTTGTGCTTATTAAATGTCCATTTTTTGGGGAAGGATGTTGCTACTTTTTAAAGGCCTTTGTTCCTACTTTGAATGTCTGCAGATTGAGAGATATGGCTGGGATAGCTAAGACAACCTTTCTCCAAAGAACAACAGACAACAATGAAAGAATGCATGGAGTGGAGGTTAAATAAGGTTCTGCAAGATCAGGAGATGATGATGCAAATATCAACAGAGGAGTCAAGGCGTAGGAGTTGCTCTATGAGGTAGAATGTGCACTACTTATGTTCTGGCACCAAAATGAGCAATGTGTGAGAGCAGACTGCTGAAACTGTTTTCTTGTACATACTGCAGATCATCACCATTGTAACTCTATTCCTTTTATTCTGTTTTCTTCTTGTTATGATAGTCCTTACCAGAGAGAAGACTGACATTGTTTCTTCATCAGGGAAGGTAAACCTGGGATAGGACAGAGAAGTGTGTTACTGAAGGTCCGATTGAAGCTCAATAATGAAATGAATATATGTCAGCTGGCTGAGAGATGTCTATAGACAACCTTTATGTCTTACCACAGGTCATAAGAGCTACATTAATTGTTATCTGGCTAGCTAAAGTAGGATATCCTGTGTCTAGCTTTGACCTTCTCTTTAATAACTGTTTAAAGTAGCCCAAGTGTACTATTAAAGTAGGACTTAATTGTTATGAACTATTTGGGTTCCATTTATTAATGCTTTATGTCATGTGATTTTTGAAGCTGTTTAGAGTACAAGAAACCACACTATATGGGCAACACATTAGTGGTAGCTGTAATTTAAAGAAAGAGGATACACATCTTGTATCTTCTGATGTGTGATATTCATGTAGGAAAGGCTTGTGGCGCTGCTTCGTATTAGGGATGAGTTTACTCTACAAAGGAGGGAGAGTTATTTAATCACAATGCCAATAAAATTATTATTTAAAATTAAGGTGGCATGTTACACTCCTACCTTCAATGGGTGTGAGGAGAGAACCACAGAACAGTGTTAACATGTGTAGTGCCCAATGCCCTTTTTACTTAAAAGAAAAAAAAACAAAACAAAAAACTAACTAATCCTACACACAAAGTGCTGAAACAATTCATTTCCATACTGACATACATATGGAAATAAATGCCAGTAGTACACTATTACTGATAGCACCCCATAACACCTTGCACCAGAGGCAGCTGCCCCCTTCATCTTACCCTAACTATGCTTCTGAATTAAAGTACTAACAGGTAATTTATATCATTGCTCACAAAACAGCAGGATGAAGGGTCAAGACAAATTTGATTAAATTAGTTGTTTAATCTCCTGGACTTCTAATTTACATGTTTTTTGGGGAGGATGAAACTGAGAGTAGTGACTTTTTTGTAAAGAAGAGGGAGTCTAGCCAGTGACAGTAGAATGACAGAATTAAATGGGTAATCTTTTGATGGGTGTTTTAGTAACTTTATAATGAGTCTAAGATAATGAAAAATGGTTCCAGAGAAAATCTAAATTGGGCACCGAAGGTGTGACAGGCTGCAAAGAGCAGAAAAGGGGGCAGTGGGGGGTTTAAGAGAGTGATAAAGATAGTAAAGGGGAGGAATTATCATTAGGGAGAAGGATGTAAAGTAGGAATTTAGTTGAGAATACTAGGGGAGGAAAACTATTGGAGGGGTGGCAGGAAAGGATGGGATAATTTAGGATTTTTCAGGTGCCATGTCAAGCTGTACTGGAGAAGGGGGTGATAATGCTGGGTTAGATAAAATTAGGATAGCTATCAGCTAAGAACAGACAAAAGATCCATAAGAGACTCTTGATTTCTACCTAGATTAGTTGCATTTATTGGTGTGGATGTACATGGGAGAACAAATAGGGTGAGACAGTGGTGTCATGTGGTCTGTCCAACGACTTCCAGGACCAGCTTTGGAGAAAGGGTATGAGCACAGGGTTAGGATAGTAGAGTTGGGGTGACAGGGTGGAAAGAAAGAAAGAAAGAAAGAAAGAAAGAAAGAAAGAAAGAAAGAAAGAAAGAAAGAAAGAAAGAAAGAAAGAAAGAAAGATGCAAGCCAACTTATATTGTTAAATGATGTAATGGGAGGTTGAACAAAAGGGAAGGTGATGTACTGACTGTTACAGTTTTTTTTCTACAAGTGGAAAAAAATATCTGTTAAGGAATTCAGGAAGCTGAGTCAAAATGGTATGATGTGGTAGAGGTGGACTCCATGATCTCTGTCTCACTAGTATAGAGGAATATCAAAGATCTTTAAAGAGGGGGGTGGAGGAAGAAGACTTAGATATCTGGAGATTTCAGGTGGGAGATAAGGGGATATATATATCCAAGGGAAGATAAAATGGATGCCAGTCAGTTAGATTGGTTCATTGTGCATAAAATATAAGAGTAGACGTTGAGAAGTACAGACATTAAGGAGCAGTGATTGCTGGAGAACCTTATTAGTAGAATTACAATGGAAGAAGGGGAGGTGTAAGAATGCTAACTGAAATGTAACCCCTGACATTGCAGGGACATAGAAAATGTAAGATACCACAGTAAATAGCAGGTAATACTAATGAAAGGAATGAAAGAGAAAATGTGTTGAGTGTATTACAGCTGGAGAAATACTTCAGTAGAGTAAGCTGGATGATATGGTGTCTTCATAATAATGTAGACTGTTTAATGAGTGATTATGAAAGTTGGTCCAAAGCCTGATATATTCTCAGATAGAAGCCAAGCCCAGTGGTAGCAAGGAGGTTTCTGGTAAACACAAGGTGATGTGGAAGCGTTGTTCCTTTCTAGATACTTAATAGACCAGAGAAAAAGGAAGGTATAGTTGCCGCCATCAAGGAAAAGCTGTAGCACAGATGACCAACAAGGGTAGAAAGTATTACTCGATGGTGATTTGGGGGATCTTTCATATTTACCAGAAGCTGTACAGGTGGAGGTGGAAGTTAAGGTAGTTAAAAATTGGAGGAAGGGAAGAAGTGTGGTGGGAGGCAATAGAATATCAGACTACTGACATAAGCTGTAAAGGATTTAATAAAGGAAAAATAAATGTTTGTAATCTAGAGTTTAAAGAAAGACAGGGCAAACAGTTCAGGTGACCTTTCAGTGATGTTTATAAGATGGTAACAGAAGAAAGAGTAAAGTTCTTTGGGAGATATCCTGGTACGTGTGACAGGTGATTTGATTCTTCCAGCTTGGTGGGAGGAGTAGTAGCTGTGATATCTGAATGAAGAGAGGTAATGGATAAACTTGTCAAGCAAAGACTAATACTCCATTTTATACTCTAGAGTGCTAGCAATAAGGCTTATTAAAACACTTAAAACTATTATTTTTGCTAATCAGTTAGGATTTGTGAAGGAAAGATGGTCAGGAAATCAGTGGAGATTGTTACTAAATTTTATAGACATAGAAGAACAGAAGAATGACTGGGGCAGTACTGATGGTTTTGATAACGAGAATCTTCTGCTGCTATTTTTGTGGTAGTCAAAGTATTTTGTGGAAGGATAATATGGCATTTAAAAAAAGAGTGGAGACAGGATGTGCTGTCAGATACTACCTGATTTACAACTGACTATATGGTTACTGCAACAGGGGATAATTTGGTACAACCTAAGATTTGTAAGATTTTGTTTGCTTCCAAGGGATATCAGGTGTAGAAAACCACACAAAAAAGGCAGTGATAATCCTACTACCAAACAAAGGATAGCTAATTTTTCTGGTATTAAGGACAGGTGATAAGTATTTGGGTGTTAAGTTTTTCCTTTTGTCAAAGAGCTTTTAATAGGGGAATTGGGGAAATCTGAAGTAGACTACAGCAAAAAGGGTAGGCACCAGAGAAGCACAATAGGGTCACTGCTAGGACGCTTTGGCGATAAAAGTTCTGCTATCTACAAAATACTTAGCAAAATATGTAAGTACACTGCCAGAATTAGAGATTATAAAGATTTGTACTGAATGGCAAGGTAAGAAGAACTGATAGGGGATTGTTACAAGTAGACAATACATATGTTGAGTGGGATATGCCAAACATGGGGCACTATGTGGTAATGATTATTCTGCCCAACAGCATGACTATGAGTTAAACTGGATATGGGAAAAACAGGAAGGAGAAAAGTAACGGGTCTGGATATATGGCTAAAGCTAATAGGCAGTACTGCAGACTATCTGAAAGGATGGTGAAAGACAGAGTAGACTGGAACATTATGAATGAGAATCAGTGCAGGAAGGAAACAAATAAATGTGGTACACACATGTCCAAGGCACAGCTGGATGTGAGTAGCACCAGGTTAACAAGTATCATCTGTCAAAGAATAAGGAAGAGGGAATTCTCAAGGTATTTGGGGAATTTAGAGAAGAATGAGGGTAATAGTAGAAGAAAGGAACATTTCTGAGGTTATCAAGAGTGGAATAAAGATGAAAGTGTAACTGAAGGAAGGTACAGGCTCAACAATGGTGCAAAAGAGGTAGGCCAAGTCACAGCTTTGCTGGGAGAGAGACAAAAAGAAAGGTAAGGAGGGTTAAGACTTTGGGTTGAAAGGATGCCGACATGAGATGCAAAAGTGGAAAGAGATATGGTAAAGGAGTCGGTGAAGTGAGGAAGAATGAGATCCTGGTAGAGGCTTTGAAAATGTGAACTGAATTGAAGAAAGTCAGACCACTATGGGCTAAGCAGTTGCCTTTATTACATAACTAGTTCATTACCCCAACATACCTTCTGTGACATGAAATCCTTCACTGGGAAATGATGGAGATGTGGGTAAAAGAGACAGAAGATACGCATGTGTGGTAGCTATGTTTGGAGGTTCACATCTCTGAAAGAGAGTGGAAAAGGTGTAAAGTGAGGTACGTCAAAAAGTGTGTCTTTTCTTTTTTATTGTGGAGATACATGCTAAAATTGCAGAAGCTATGAGGGGGATCAGATGGTTTGTTATCTCAGTACGGCTTCAGTGAAATGGAATTATTCTGGTGGTGAAATTCCACTGTTGTTTTTTATTTGGGATGGGGGAAAGATGTGCTAAAACTGCAGAAACTATGAAAAGGTAGGGGAAGTAGGCCTGGTGGATGCACAGCAGAGGAAACGTCATTGGAGCTATAAGGCATCAGTTAAGCAACAAAGGAAGAAGAGGGTTCAGACTTGGTAAAGGGTGGGTGGAAATGAAAACGTGGCAGCAGCTTGCCTTCTTTGGAGAATGAAGGTAGTCCAGCTCACTACAGTGGTGATAGGAGTGTTGAGAACGCGCTGGTAGCATACAGGTTAGTGTGGATTTGTCTGCATTTACACCATAAGGCATACACAATGTGGGTGTGCACACATGGGCCATCCTAACATAGCAGAATATCTAGGTGCTAAAGGTTGCTGTGAGGGCTGGTTAGGCACTTCGGAGAGGGGGCCCACATGAACACAGGATGGCATGCTCCCTAACATCTGACTCTCTCATCCTCAGGGAATACATGGACTCATAAGGTTCTCACCATAAGAAGTGAATGAGTGCGCCATAGTGCTTTCTCTATAGAGTGGGAATACATGAGTTTGGCTCTGGTCCCCTGAAGAAGGAATGAATGGTCCATTTGGCTGCATAGATGGATGTTTGTGGTTATGGGTTGTAGAGGCTAAAAGCAAAGAACACTAGAGGAAGGAGAAGGCTGTGGTTAGAGAAAGAAGGGCATATAAAGTGGAGTCAAAGATGAGGCAGTAGTTAAGTTTTTCAAAGATGATAGTGACATATAGATAAATATGGGATAGTACTCCAAATACCCTTATATACCACAAACAAGGTTGAAGCAGGATTTGTGGCAAATGGACATTTGTCAGGATGGTCAGTAAACAATGCTGAAGATATGTGAGCAACCTCAGATGTAATTAATTAGGCTGAATATTTAATATGATTTCCCACAAGATCAACAGAATTTAAAGTTATATATTACATAGTACTGCGGTGGTGGTGCTGCGGTAGCGTTGTTGCCTCACAGTTAGACGTTGCCCATTCGATTCTCAGTTAGAGCATCTTCTGTGTGGCGACATGTGTGAATGGGCGTTCCTTCATTGAAGGTTGTGCATTAGGCCCGGCAAGCCAGCACGTAAAAATCTACTGCCAATCATTAGCGGACCGGAGTTCCGCTGTGGCGACCCCTAACCGGGAAAAGCCGAAAGACACAAACAAATATTACATATCTTGCATCACACATTTTTAGTTATAAAACACATTTATTTTATACTATATACATCTATGAAATAGCATGGATTGCACCACACTTTTTAAGAAAATGGAATATGTTACAAACGCATTCTCAAATACAATAAAGAGAAAAGTGCAATAACAGAATTCATTTCCTGTACAGAACAGAGCAAAGGACAAGTAATATCTGTACCAACACATTATTAACATACTTCTAAAAGTCTGGAGCAGCTAAACAATGTGACTGCTATCTACTACTTCAAGAATGGAAGCTCCCAGTCCAAGCAACATTTTTCTAGCCCTTGACCTTGAAACAGGCTATGTGCTTTTACCATTATAGCTAAGCCAGGATTTACACCATTTATTACACATTTCATTTGTACATTTGCTAACATCATGCATAGTTATCATTCTTCTTTACATTCTTAATTAATTTTTGACTGTTGATTATTTCTCACAGCTCAACTCACCTTACTATCCTCTTGCCATCAAATTGTTCAACATATCTAGTAATGGAAAAATCGGTAGCTTTATTAAACCTTTCCAGCCATATTATTCGCCCTCAACACCAAATAAGATGAACTGCCAGTCTTTTGGTACTTGCTGTATAAATGTCACTTCTTAGTTTAAAATACAGTTTTCACAGATTTATTTTACTATACAGCAACCCAAGAACAAATTAGTTATGCATGTTTTTGGACCCCCATATTTCATACACTAATCAGAATAGGGTAAATATAGTCTGGCGTATGAAACCATTTATTATTTAAATATATGTTTTTGAACATGGCTGCAATAATAGAACTGACATCATTAGTTCTTTTAGTTTCTTTCCAGATACCCTCAGGAAACAACACATTTTCCATAGATTTCCACTTAAGACAAGGGTCTATATTAGATCAGCGAACGCTTAAAAAAGCAAACGCTGATTGATCTACCTTATGTAAGTGAAAGATTACAATCTTGAACTGTCAGATCAGCAATTTTTTCCTAGGGAAAAAACACATACACACAACACAAGCACACCAAATAAACAGAAATCCACACACATACACCTAAAATCTGACACCTAACCCTACACTAAACTATGCACACACCACTAACTATCCACTTACCTTAACCCAAACCCTAACACTAAGGTCCGTTACTATCGCACACTCACCTAACCCTAACTCAAGTAAATCTGCCCTAACCCTCATGTCCACACAATCGCACACATACCTAAACCGAGCCCTAACCCTAACTCACCTAACCCACCCTAACACTCACATCCACACAATCACACACGTACCTGAATCTGATCCGTAACTTTCCACCACAGCACTGAAAATACCGAAGCAAGAGAAACAGACAACCAGATTCTTTCCCTAGGAAAAAATTTGAGTTTCTGTTGCTTTGATATTTTTAACTTTCGCTAAAATAAGGTAGATCAATCAGCGTTCACTTTTTTAAGCGTTCGCTGATCTAATATAGACCCTTAAGACAAGGATTCCATAGCCTGCACATATTTCAGCAGTGCACATCCATACACAAGGTCCCAGTTTGAGTAGTCTTCATTAAATAATAAGACTCTTGATGTCCTACCATAGCTACTGTCTTCCATTGAATATTGGCCATGATCCATTCTCTTTTAAGCCAGCTTTTCATGCGTTCACAGATGAATACTAGAATATTAGTCTGCAGACTGTTACGAGTCTAGTCAATAACCAACGTTCAGAATCAAACCCTGTACCGTGTATCTGTGAGGTAAAGACCTTAACCATTTGTCATAAGCTGATAACATTTCTGCAAGTCTCCTATAGGAAAATTAAATTCTCTCTGGTTCTTAATGTTGTCAACATCTTTCAGAAAATATCTCAGATTAGTTTTCCTTTTAACCATTTTTATTTTAACATTTGTTTACCGGGAAAGTCCAACTTGGAACAGAGCCAATTTTCAGTAGAGGCCCAGGGACAAACACTTTAGATACGTGTCTTTGTAACATGGGAGCAAACCAGAGTACCCGGAGGAAACCCACATGAATGCAGGGAGGACATGCAGACTCAACACAGAAGGCACCCCAGCTGAGAATCAAACTGGAGAGCCTTTTGCTGTGAGGCAACAACGCTACTGATGCATCACTGTGCCATCCATAACTACATTTTGTCCTAATATCAGGAAGTATTCTTATCTCTGGAATCTTCCTTTCTTATCTCTGAGCCAATATTAAAGGAGGAGTGTGGCATCAGCATTTAAAATTGATTCATGGTAGACTTGTTAGGATGCTCCATAGCATAGCTGTATTTTGGAGAAAAAAAAATCAATCGACTTGATAAATGAAGTCTCTGTTATTTCATTAAAAATCTAAACTAATACTTGTATATGCTCTCTCCCACTTCTATAAAACTCTACTGTCTGTCTATTCCCGCAAGATTTTTCATCACCTGATTCCTAATGTCAACCACAAATCCTCCACATAGAGAAAATTTTGTCCAGTTCTTTCTACATGTCTTTCAATACTGACCCCAGTCACTTCCAACCTATGCCTCCCTACCTCCAACTGAAAACCCTTTCTACGGAATTCCTTCAAAAACATTCTGCTTTTCTCAACCTCGTAATGCTCCCTACCTCCAACTGAAAGCCCTTTCTACGGAATTCCTTCAAAAACATTCTGCTTTTCTCAACCTCGTATACTATTTTGCTTCTGTCATCTTTAAATATCACTATTAAACTTCTAGATTTCCTTTATCTCAGTTTCTTCATCATCAGTTTTCTAGCTTTTACTCATTTCACCACTAGAAAAAAATGTGGTAACACATAAACAAATATAATTTGCACTAACTACAACAAAATATCAGGAAACTGCTAAGCAGAATGTTCTTGCATTTTAAATCCTGTATGAGCCACAGCAGAGACCCATAAAGAAGGAATCTATCTCAGGCGGCATTTTATAACACCAGGTCCATTATAAGTTGTAACATTAACAAATGAACGAGTGCACCCACATTGCATAATACACCATGTGCTACCCTCCAGGGGCACATTGCAGGCACTTTATATTCATGTTTACTCAGTTAAGTTGATTTTTACTGTTCCAGCCTGGAGAAAAATCAAATGATCCTTGTTATGATAGTGCATATACAGTACTACAGTGATCCTGCACAGATCTGCATACACTCCTTCCAGAAACAAAAAATTTATTAAAATATGTGGTGTTTCACTCTCCCAAATGCCCCCACACACACATACACACACCTTCACCTAAACAATTAGGCACATCTCAGCCAAATGGTTCCTTGTCAGCTTGCTATAATCCTCTGTTGACATCCTTGCCTGCTCTCCTTGACTAAGCTAACAAAAAATAAATAAAACTATTGTGATATGAAACTCTGAATGTCTACTGTGCGGCTGCTTGAAAGTACAAGCACCTTCTTTAGTGACCACTGTTTACAGGCTACAGGAGTTCAGTATCCACACCACTGAATCCCACTATGTGATATGGATCTTACAACTGCCAGCCAATTAATATGTGATGTAGATATCCCACCACTGGCCACCAATTAATATGTGATGACCCACCACTGCCAACCAGTAATCAAGGAGCCTCAATCTTTACCACTGGCAATAGTGGGGAATTTTCACTGAGAGGATAACAGCTACATGCACAGATTTTTCAGATGTAGCTCTCTGCATCAAGTGCAATTTTCCTTACTTAAGAGCACACAGAGACCACAGTCAGCCAGGGCTGGTTTCTCCCTCTTTCTCCAGATCTCCATTAAGACTCCCCACTGGCACAGCTATAGAATTGAGATCTCAGCTGAGTGACCAAGCCAAGACCTCCAGCACCCTCTCTGTCCAACCAGTGCTTCGTGTCCCTGCCCAAGTAGCTGGCACACACATAATATGAGTTTTGATTTATACACACACACACACACACACACACACACACAAACACACACACACACACCTGGGAAAGGCTGGCACAGGTTTACTAGCTATGCCCCCTTCTAACCGGTCACTTCTGCCAGCTACCTTAAGGCCCTTAACAAAGGGCATCCAATCTTATTGTGTAATATTTATATTAACACAAATGGTAGTTTGACCAAGAGCAAGGCGATTAGGAGTGGTCCACACAGTGTCACCAAATAAATAATCAACTACTCTCAAAACTTAATTATCTCTACACAGATCAGCCACAGTGAACAGCTTAAATATATTTAATAATAAATAATAAAAACACAAGACAATATTAAATATATATTCATAGTGACATAACAGCTCAAAACTACAGGACATATTTAAAATAACATTGCAGTACAAGCTCACACAAATAAAGAAAAGCAAAATCTAAACTAAGCTTTGCTATATTCCTGACTGTATCTAAGACAATTATACTTTTCATTAGTAACTTACTATTAGAGCAAGGTAGATGTGATGAATGGTTCTTGTTGTTGTCAGGTCCAGGACTGAATGTGGAATGCTCTGTCTCACTATGAGACTTCTCAAAATAATATCTAAAATATTACTGCTGGGATAGCTTGTGGAATGACATCATTTTTGGTCATCTGACTTCTAGTTCCCATGCTAAACCCCCCATTGCTGGCAGCTGGTAGCATTTAGCATCTATCTGTAAAAATACTCATACAAGGGCTTTTGCTCAGATCTTTGACAGATGCTGGAAGTCATAAAACAATTACATTCCTTCATGCTTCCAAAGTAGTGATTAGTTCACCCTATAGACAATAGACAAAGCTTCCTAGTACAGACTTTGTGTCTCTAACTGAATTGAAACTTGTCAGATAGCTTATAAAGTAATTTAATTTCAAATATTTTTCTAAAGTTTGCTGGACTGACTGAGGTTAACCTCCTGTATTGTGGTTTCCTTTGTTAAAATATGCACATGTAAACAGTTACACATTTCTGTTCTCTTCCAGTAGGGCACACTGTGGATGCATTTTAAACACAACACTTTAGAAGTACCTTTTCATCACAAACATCTGTACAGAGCACTTTGATATACACATGACATACAGTTCTAATATATTTGTAACTCAAGCATATAATATAAATTAGGTTGATATTCACATATGACTTATAATTATTGATAAAATTCCAGGCAGCTGTGCTGACAGTACCTCCTTACTTCACAAGGATCTATTTTGGAAAGGTAGCAGATGTGAACTAGAGAGATTAGTTGAGCATCTAAATAGCAGCAGTGAGTTTTTGAGATTCACTGGTGAATGCTCTGAGACTCACATTCATTTCCTGGATATTTTGATCAGTATTGATGAAAGTGGTTCTTTGCATACAGATAGATTTATTAAAGAATGTCATTGTCTGTCCTATTTACATAGGACCAGTATGCATGCAACACATGTTTTTAATAACATTGTCAAAAGCCAAATTATGTGTTGTTTGAGGTTAACTGACAGAGATAGTCATCTGCATGAGGATATCGAACATAGTACAGCTGAATTTGTTAAAAGAGGCTATGATAGAAGTGAGAACTCTTATTAAGTGGGAACTCTTATTATATAGAAGCTAGAAACAAGAATGTACTGTTAAACACATATGTAAATTGCAATACTAAAGGGATAATTTATTTAGCTACTTTCAAGGAATGTTTATCCTTTTATGTGGGCAAATGTGAGAGACAACTAAAACAAAGAATATACGAACACTTATACGACATCAAAAACAAGTGTGAAAACAATGCACTATACAAACACAGTACGACTTGTAAAAATGCTGGATTTCAGTTTTTTGTACTTGAGGTTGTCCCATCAGATCCCAGGGGTGGCATGTGGGAGACCCTGGTCGAATATAGAGAATTGTACTGGCAGCTAACATTAGAAGCTAACAGACCACCAGGCCTCAACGACATGATTTCTTTAGCGCCAGTACTGAAACTAAGATCTGCTTAGTTGTAAACTGTAAAATGTTTTATGTAACATTTTTTACTCAACATTTTTTATTAATATTTTTAACAACATCAACACTTTTACCAATGTTT